>NW_021939272.1:55600-63629 GCF_001715985.3 Manacus vitellinus | reverse complement strand
GACACCCCCAGGTGCTGGGCAGCACTCAGGGCTCTGGGCAGCACTCAGGGCTCTGGGGACACCCCCAGGTGCTGGGCAGCACTCAGGGCTCTGGGGACACCCCCAGGTGCTGGGCAGCACTCAGGGCTCTGGGGACACCCCAGGGTGCTGGGCAGCACTCAGGGCTCTGGGGACACCCCCAGGTGCTGGGCAGCACTCAGGGTGCTGGGCAGCACTCAGGGCTCTGGGCAGCACTCAGGGCTCTGGGGACACCCCAGGGTGCTGGGCAGCACTCACCTGCTGTCCGTGAGGAATCCGTTCTGGCCAGACTGGGAGCGCGACCACGGAGGTGGGAAGGGAAGGAAAGAAAAGGGAGACTTAGTGGCTCTGAAAGAACGACCCCAGGTGGTTCCAGAGGGTGGGGCTGGGACATGGGGTGTGTTGTGAGCAGGTACAGGAGTGGTGCTGAGCCTCCTGATCCCTGTGGATCTCCATCCAGGCCCTTGGGAACCTTCCCTGGCACCTGCGACCCAGGATCTCTCAAATCTGAGTCCTCAGCTCCCTCCTCCCCTGCTCTGAGGCAGCTCTGGTGGCACCTTCCTCCACGTGACAATCAAGGCCAGGCATTTATTGCCAGGAAAACCAGGCAGTGGGCTCAAGGCCAGCCCAGCCTGATCCATGCTGGTCATCCCTGCCTCTGGAAGGCAGAGGCAAAGCTGGCTCAGGCCAGGACACTGAGCAGGAGTCAGGACATCCCACTCTGTGCTGTCCTACAGCCCCTGCCCTAAGCCAGGACTTTGGGCCTGTGCAGGTAAGACAAATCCCTGACCACCCCTGGCTGGAGAGTGAGCAGGCCCTGAGCCCAGGGAAGATGCAGATTTCTCCTGGAAAGGGCCACATTCCTCCTGGAAAGGGCCACATTCCTCCTGGGAAGGCAGAGCCCTGCACTGCTGGGTCAGGAGGTGGAAGCTGCAGCACTGGGGAGATGCAGCTGCTGCTCCTTTTGGGTTCAGCAACTGGTTTTCTGGTCATCCCAAAACTGCCACTGCGTAAACCTGTAATCTTTGGGGCAGCAAGGAGCAGAACTGCCTCCTCTGCCACCTCTGCTGCTCCCTGGAATTTTAGGGAAGCTGCAGACTGGGGGGTGCAGGTGTGGCTCCTCTACCCCGACATCTCAGACCCCTTTGCTGGGAGCTGGAATTCAATGGCAGATCCCCAAACCGCTGGGAAATCGGTGGGAAAGGCAACAGTGAGATCTGACCTCTTTGGCACACTCAAGGCCACCTCCTGCCCCAGAGCTCCGGGAGGTTCCTGGCAGGTGAGGGGTCCAAACTCACCTCTCGCGCAAAGATCCGCTCCCTGACCCGCTGATATTCCTCCTCTCGCTCTTCTATGGATTTGCTCCTTCTCCCATCCTGCAAGGGGAGTCTGATCTGAAGGGACAAACACAGCTCAGGGGTCAGCAGTTGCCAGCAGGAGCAGGGGGAGCTGCTGGGAATGTCGGGCAGGAGGTGGATTGTGGAGCCTGGGAGCGGTGAGCCGGCCTCTGCCTCTGCACCCACCTGTGTCTAGGCATGAACATCCCACAGGCATCCAGGGATGGACATTCCTGGACATCCATCCACCTCCTGCCTCAAGCACAACCACCCTGCCTGAACTCTGCCTGATCCAGAGGTCTGGAATACCACCAATTCCCAGGGAGGAAAGCTGAAGGCCACTGTTTGGAGCCCGTGCCAACATTCCTGCTCCCTCGTGGGTTCTGAGCTCCGTGGGCAGCTGCAGCCCTGAGTGGCACCACAGGGAGACCACAAACTGGCACTGACTGCAGCAAACAGCTCCTGCCCCTGACTGAGACCCAGGAACACGTCCCAGAGCACGGGACAGAGCTGGGGTGATGGGACTGGGTCTGGGTGGGATTTGGGGAAGAAATTCCTCCCTGGGAGGGTGGGCAGGCCCTGGCACGGGTTGCCCAGAGAAGCTGTGGCTGTGCCATCCCTGGAAGTGCCCAAGGCCAGGTTGGATGGGGTTTGGAGCAACCTGAGATAGTGGAAGGTGTCCCTGCCCATGGCCTGGGGTGGGACTGGATGATCTTTAAGGTCTTTTAAAGGAAAGGTGGGGAGACACACTTGGCAACACTCAGCTCAGGGCATTTCCAAGGAAACCTTGGCAAAAGGCTTCACCTTAAAGCCTGGCCCAGCCCCCAGATGATTTCAGGGCATGGAGAAGCACCCCCACAGTTCTTCATCCCTTTCCATGGTGTTTGGAAGTTTTCATATTGAGATGCTGCTGCTTGGGTGGGGTGGGAGCTCCTATTCAATGTTACTGGAGGAAACCCAAGAGAACCCTGGGAGTTGTTCTCATCTTAGACAGGTCACATCTGACTCTCCCAAGGGATGCAGACCCCCCCCTCACCTGGTTGTCATCCCGATCCATGCTGGTGTCATCCCGTTTCAGGATAAACCTCTGTGGGAACTCTGCATTCTTCTCATCCTTGATGTGCTCAGAGAACCTCTGCTCGGGGCTGCAGGAAAACCAGCCCTTGTTAGGAGGGAAGAAAGGGGCCCAGAACATGCAGAGGTGTTTGCTGTGTGAAATTCCAGCTCTGGCTGATGGCAACGAGAGCTCCTGCCCTTCTCTGGGAACTGTGGAGAGCCAGGGAGGGCTGGAAGGGAAGGATCTTCCCTACTTATTCATTCCATGACCTGATTCTTCTAGAGAGGGGCCCTGCCCTTCTTAGGAGGCAAAAAAGTGTGGTGTGGAACCCATCCTGCTCTGGAGCACTCCTGGGCTGTGGGGAAGGGAAGGGAGAAGGGAAAGGGAAAGGGAAAGGGAAAGGGAAAGGAAAAGGGAAAAGGCAAGGGCAAAGGGAAAGGGCAGGCTCCCTCCCCCTTACATTCGTGTGTTACTGGTCTTGTTGATGATGACAGCCTTCCCAGTCTGATCCACGTTGTGGTCCATCCCAAAATAGGCAGCGACCCTGTGCAGCAGCATCCTGTGGTACGAGGTCATCTGAGGGAACTTCTTGAACTGATTGCTGGGAAGAGGCAGGGAGAGGGTCACAATTCCAAGCAGTGTCATATCAGGATGTACAAGAGAACAGGGGATGTTCCCTTCTCCCCTGGGAGCCCAAACTCCTCAGCTCCACCTCACAAACCCCTTTTTTGCTCAGCACAAACTCACTCACTTGTTATCACTAATAAACTCCAGGATCTCCTGTTCCAATTTGAGCAGCATCATTCGATCCCTGGCGAGAAAAGAGAGAGGAAAAGGCCACTTCAGGGACAGTGGAACAGCTTTCCCTGCTCCCAGCCCCTCTCCTGCAGCAGAGAGGGTCCCAAACACCCAGCCCAAGTGGCAGCACCGACCTGGCTTCACCCACCCCCAGGGGAAGGGGCTGGAACACTCCACGTTTTTCAGACATGCTAAATTAATCACCAGATCTTTTCAGTTTAAGGTTGTTTTGCTAACAGTGCTTGGCTTTGGAAAGCCTGAATCCCTGCTCTGCTGGAAGCTCCACTGGTGGTGACTCCAGCTTTGCTGTTCCCATGCCAGCCTTTCCCTGGATTCCGTGGATTATTGCCACAGCAGCTCCTTTGCAGGTTGGTATTTGACAACCACTTACAGAACGGGGTTTAACACAATCAAGACTCCTTCACTGCATCCAAACAAGCCATTTTTCTTTCTCTCTCTCTCCATCACACAAAATTCCATGTTTGGAACGAAACAGGAGATAAATTACCATTATGCTTTTTATTTCTGCACTGCCCCAGGACTGGTAACGCTCTTGGAATTCCAAGAAGGAAAACACAAACACACTTGCAGGTGCTGCAATCCCCCAGGATATGGGAACACCCCCAGGGGTGGGAGTCACCCCCTCCATCACCCCCCCAGGGAGCTGTTTTACTGCCCAGCACCTACCGTGGGTTTTTTTTCAGTGTATTTACTAAAAATTCATGCAAATCTATTCCAGTGGAGTCTGTGTATTCCTGGCTGGAATCTGAAACAACAACAGCAGCAGCAGAACAAATTAACAGAGCACTGCAACAGCCCAGAGGGAAGGGAAGGGGAAGGGAAGGGAGAAGGAAGGGGGAAGGAGAAAGGGGGAAGAAGGAAGAGGAAGAAGGGAAGGGGAAGGGCTGTGCCTGTGTGTCTTTACAGGGATGATGTTCCCACATTTCCCAATCTGCCCCATCCAAACCAACACCTCCCCAGTTCAAACCAGCACCTGACCTCGAGAGAGCATCTTCCTTGGTGTTTTTTCTTTGTTCTTGTCTTTTTCTTCCTTCTCCACCCCATCTTTCGTGGATTTTTCCTCCTCCTTGTCCGAGGGGCAGCTCACGTGCAGCTGGATGATGTCCTGGAACAGAACAAAGCAGGCTGGAGCCCCTCAGACACCCCCTGAGCCTTGGCTGTGGCTGGAGATGCTGGTGGCTGAGAGAAGCACCCCGGGAAGGTCTCAGGTCACAGACAATCCATAGGAATCCATAAGGAAACTCTCTGTGAGAGCAGACAGAGCTGTCCCTCCCCACCCTCCTCCCAGGGAGCCCTGGGCAGGCTCTGAGGTGCCTCCACACCCACGAGCAGGGGTCCCAGGCACAGCCACTTCCTTCCCAGCCAGCTCCTGTGGGAATTTCCTGGCTCCCCGAGGCACTGGCCCTGGACACAACGTCGGTTCTGGCAAGATGTGGATGTTCTGGGCTTCCACACTCCCAAATTTGTCTCATTCTGGGCCTACCTGGGACTCCAGCAGCCCATCCACAAAGGGGCCCGAGGACTCTTCACACACAGCCAAACTCCTGACCAGTTTAAGCTTTGAATTGGACTGGAGAAGGAAAAGAAAGAGGGTGGTTAAGACACCTGAGGCAACACACACCTGAGCTCCTGCAGTGGCATTCCCAGGCCACTGGTGCAGCCATTCCCAATTAAACTAGTTAATAACAGAATATCCAGGGGTATCCAGGGACACACAATGCCTTGGAATCCCTGAGCAATCAGTTGTTTTCCTCCCTCAGCCTTTGAACCACACTTTAAGTGAGAAGTTCCCTGCCTCAATTCCTGCACTCTCTGATCTTCAGCCAGAGCAATTCCAGCCTTTCCCCCGTTTCCAGCACATGGAATTCCCTGTCCTGAACCATCAACTGCTCCATGTGGCTTCTGGAGACAGGAAAGGCCTGGGAGCAGCATCCCAAGGCTGGGATCAGGGCTCAGCTCAGGGCTCAGCTCAGAACAGCCCACAGAAGACCAGGATGTCAGGGCAGGTCCTACCTTGGCTCTTTTCCTGGCGTGCCCGTGGCTCGACGTTCGCCTCTGTGGAGAGAGGGAAGGGAAGGCAGGAAGCTCAGCCTGGAAGTTTTCTGCCATTCCCGGGACACAAAAGGGGGCTCTGATCCCGCGGGTCACGACAGGGGGACGGAGCACGAGTGTGTCCCCAGGGAATATTTCAATTATTCCAGTCTGCACAGGGCAGGGAGCAGGCTGGGAAGGCTGCACAGTGTGGGGGCCCCGTGGAAAAGCCTCGTGTCCCTTTGGGAAGGGACGGGAAGCAGCAGGGAAGGGCCCAGTTCTCCCCGTCCACACTCACCTGAGACTCCTGGCGCACGCTGACCTCCTCCCCCCCGTCCTTCTCCGCCTCCTCCTTGCTTGGTGACCTGGATACATATTTGGTTTTGTTCACAGACTCCTCAACCACCTTTTTTTCCGATTCCTTCATAATTTCCAGGGACTCCTGTGCCGTGTTGCTGTTGGACATCTTCGGAGCCCTCCGAGGCAGCGACGGGCACCTGCAGGAGGGGGCACGGGGCAGGACAGGGAGGGAGTCAGGGGGTGGAGGGAGGTTCCCCCTGGACACAAACTCCTGCACATCCAGGCTGTAGCTTCCCTGGAACCCACCTTGTGGGCAGACCCCAAACCCAGTGGTTGTTTGAAGCCCCCCCCACCCAGCCCTTGGGTGCAGCCCCCGTTTGAGGGGACCTGGCAGGAGCTCTGTGGATCTCACCAGGATTTTGGAGGCACCAGCAGGGCTGGACAAAGGCCCTGAGGCAGAGAGAGGTCCCCAGGCAGGTGACTGGTGTAGAGAGAGACCAAGGGCAGCCCTAAACCAACAAGCATCCCTGAAATAAATTCCAGGAACCTGAGCTGTTGCTCTGCCCCAGGGCAAACAACCAAAAACCTGCGTTATTGCCCCAAATCCCAGCCCCCACAACACAAGGAGGCAGCTCAGCCACCTCAGCTTCCCTCACCCCACCACCACCTGCCTGAGGTTTCCCACGAGCTGTTCCCTCACTGCTGCCAGTCCAGAGCCAGGGATGGGACAACCAGGAAAGGGAAAAGTTACTTAAGTCAAGGCTGAGCAGCACCTCAGCAAGTGGGAAATATCCCATGAAATCCATGGGAAAAGGGGGCAGGGAAAGCATCCATCCTCCAGCTGCAGGGGCCTGGCCTCATCCCAGCAGGCTGGGGTGTTCCCAGGGATGCTGCCTGTGCAGGGTGAGGAGTCCCCCCCGGGGAATCCCGCTGTGCTCAGGGCTCCAGCAGGAATTGGGTCAGGAAGGGAAAAGGGAGCACTTGCCTGATGTGCCTCCTTTGTGGGAGTCTGGATTAGGCAGGGGGTGAAGGTGGTGGACTCTGCCTCTCCCCTCCCCAAAATACTCCACAGTGTAGGAAACTCCAGCCTTGTGCCCAGGCTGGGGGCCTGTCTAAACAATCCAGGAGGATCTGGAGCAGATTTGGGGAAGGGAAGGAGGAGGTGGCACCGGATCTGCACACACGACACTCAAACAGAAGAGCAGGTTTTGTACAGCTCATTCCCTTTGCACCACCCACCCTCTAACAAGCTTTTCCCCCCGAGCCAAACACCTCAGCCAAATTTCAGAAGGATAACGGGATCCTCTCCCATCCTGCTGCAACGGAACTCCAGCACCACACAGGGAAACATCATCGGATTTTTTCCCAGAAACGACAACTCAGAGCCACAGAACTGACATTTATCAGCTGCCCCCTCCTGCTGCAGCTTCCCTGCCCGCCAGGCAGCCTCCAGGAGCTCTCCCTGCACACAGAGCTCAGGGGAGATCTGTGCTCTGCTGCTTCCCAGAGCAGGATTCCTTGCGGGATGAATGAATCAGCCCCGCTCCCTCGGGCAGCCGTGGGCCGGGGCGAGGGGGTGGCAAACACGAGCTGGTGACAGACAGAGGCTTGCAGAGGGTGGGGAAGTTCAGAGGACTCGGGGAAGGGGGGGGTGGGATCGAGCTGGGCCTCGGGAGAGGAAAAAAACGACAGGGATGCGACGTCAGGGAAGCCACAAAAATCTGTGTCGGGGGAGAGAAGGAAGCACCGGTGGGAGAAGGTGGAAGGGAGAAGGTGGGTGAGGTGCTGTCGAGCTGAGGGCTGGCAAAGCAACTGGGCCAGCAGTGGCACACTGGGAACGCTGGCCACGGGCCAGGGAGCCTGGACACGTTCATATCCTCCTCTTCACTCCAAAAGGGGAACATGGAATTCCACCTCTGCTGCCTTTTCGCCACCCGCAGTTCGCAGCCGCCGAGCCCTGGGAATGCAGCAGCAGCAGCAGCTCCTGGCTGGGCAGGGAATAAAAGCAAGAGGAGTCCCACATTCCCAGCCTGGATGGATCCAACAGCAAATCTGGGAAAGGCAGGAAGCTCCTGCTAAATAAACTCCATTGCTGGCCTTGTTCCTCAGGGAACAGACCCGCTCCTGAGCTAAATGAGGGTGCAAAGGAGACATATGGCTGCTGGGAGAGGCTGCCTACACACGGCTCAGGAGGGGCAGGAGGGAGGGGCTGAGGTGGGATGGAGGGGCTGAGGTGGGATGGAGGGTCTGAGGTGGCTCAGCCTCTGCCTCTCACCTTTCAGGGACAAAGAAACAGGTGGTTGAAGGTGGGGACATGAAGGTCCTGCCCTGCTCTGGGGAGGCCTCACCCCCAGTCCCGGGGGCAGCTTCGGGTGCTGCAATGTAAGAAAGGATCTAAAGGTGTTGGAGAGGATCCAAAGGAGGACACAGGGATGGGGAAGGGTCTGGAGGGGCCACACGAGGATGG
>NW_021939272.1:51187-53655 GCF_001715985.3 Manacus vitellinus | reverse complement strand
TGGCAAAAAGAAAGGAAACAGCGATGCTGCTGTTCCTTCCCTTTGACTTTTGGGAGCTGCAGGGATCCAGGCAAGGACCCTCTCACCACGAGGGAGAAAATAAACTACAACCAACACCAAAAAACCCCAAACCAACAGAGTTAACAAGTGATGGGTCACAGGAACCACCCGAAACACAGCCCTGGAGGAGGAAGGGCTCCTGCTCACCCCGAACTGAGGGCCTGGGGACAGTTCCTGAGGGTCCCTGAGCAGAACCAGGGAAGAACTCCAGGATGAGGATCCCCACCAGAGCTCCCTGCTCCATCTCCCCCCATCCTGCCTTCCCCAGCACGAGCTATTCCTGTCTCCATCCAAGGAGCAGGGAACTGCTCCGGTGACGTCAAAGCAGTTTCCCAGCAACAATTAATGAGGGCTGTCCACCACAGGGGTTTCCTGAAAAGCGAGCAAGGAATTATCCACCTACTTTGCACAGTGTCAGGATGCAATAGGACAGCATGGAACAGGGATTTCTGTTAACCCTTCCCTGGCACGGCTCCCCCCGACCCGCTCCCGGTCCTGCCAGAGAGCCCCAAGCACAATTCCTTCCCTGGGAATCCATCCATCAGGAAATACCTCATCAGGTTGGAGGCACCTGCCCACAGAGGTGACAACCAGGCTCAGGAAAACATGGAAAACAGCTCTCCTCTTGCTGGCACCTGCTCCCATGCCGAGCCTGCGCCAGGCAGGAGCCCCGGCACGAAAAAGCTGGATGAGGGAACGAGGTCCTCCCTCACCTTCCCGAGCCCACCTGCCTGGCAAAGCACATCCCAGACTTCACTCATCGCCCCAAAAGCACCCCAGCTCCCAGCAGACCTCCATGGGAGGAAGGCACAAGGCAGGGCTGGTGTCTGTATCCCCCTTCCTGCTCTCCAGCTGCTGCTCCTGCTGGTCCCCACGCTGGCAGAGGGCACAGAGACCCCCCTGTCCCTGAGGGGGACACAGCAGAGACTGGCACTTCTCCAGGTGGGATCCAGCCATGGATTGGAACATTGAAAAAAGGAGGAAATGGTGATTTGAAATTAAAAAAAATAAAACTCAGCTTTATCTGTTGACTGCCAGAGGTGGAAGTTGGGACTGAGCGTGACGGGGGAGCCTGGGGAGCAGGGAGGGAGACCCTGGGATCCTGCAGCAGGGTAACCCTGCCTCCATCCCAGGAAAATCAGCTCCCAGCACTAAATCTGGAACGAAGGGAGCATCATTTCCTGGTTTTTAGGCAAAACTGGATGATGGACGTGTGTGAGGGGGAGGAAAAGTCAAAGCAACCTCCTGATTCTGCTAAACCCGACTCAGTGAGAGGTTTAAAATAATTTAAGAATGGGTTTAATGCATATGTGAACACAAGCACCGTCCTACAGACCATCAAATTGCATAAGCCAGCCCCAAACGTCACATGGCACCCAGCCAGCCCAGGAGCCAACACTCCTCATCAATTAGCCAGCTCCAAACCAATAAATCCATTAAAACAAAAGCCAGCAGAAGAGCTGGGAAGAGTCTGTCTTTGCAAAACAAGAGGGACTGCCCAGGAAGGAGCTGCAGACACCGGGAGCACAAGGAGAATCCCTGAGGCTGTCAGGGGAACTCCTTAATGACACGGCAGAGCGCAGGATGCCGGCCGGGGATTCCCTCTCTCCGGGAGGTGCATCCCCAGAGCACCGGAGGAGGAAGAGGAGAGCTCCTCTCCCGCTCCCAAGTGCTGACCCGGACCCCAGAGCCACATATTCACTTAGTCCAGCTCCATTTTAAATTAACCCCATCCAGCAGCAGAGATCCTGGCACTCGCCAGCCGGAGAGGGAACAGTGTCAGGTCCCCACTCCCGAAATATTCGCCCGCGTTTCCACTGCGTTTTGCACCGGGGAGGGGGAAAGGAAAAGCCTCTCCATTGATCTTTCTCGAGCCCCAAACAATCAAAGCCCGGTTCTAAAAATAAACTCACCGTGGTGGTTCTGCCCCCTGAGCAGGTCAGCTGTCCCCCGGGTTCAGCGGAGACTCCATGGCCACGACGGGTTCAGGAGGAATTTTGCCGGGACACAAAACCCCCCCCGGGCAGCCCCCGATCCCTGCGGCGGCTCCGGAGAGCTCGGGGGCTCCAGGCAGATCCCAGCTGTTCCCAGGGATGGCAGCACAGCTCTGCCAATGGCCACATCCACATCCACACCCCCTCCTGCTCTCCTTCAAATCTTCAATGGAGCTGCCTCCGCCGAGCCGCCGTTAAAGACGCAGCACCGGCCCCGGCACGGGAAGGGACAGGGGGGGTCCTGCTGGATGGGGAGTGGGATGGGAGTCAGCAGAGTGTCCTGGCAGCCCAAAGGGTCTCTGTGTCCTGAGGGCATCGCTGGGCAGGGCAGGGAGGGGATTGTCCCGCTCTGCTCTGAGCTGGGGCGGCCTCACCTCAGTCCTGGGGGCACTTTGGGCACCACGAGGTAAAAAA
>NW_021939272.1:48954-50736 GCF_001715985.3 Manacus vitellinus | reverse complement strand
CTGCTTCTATGAAAGAGGGGATGGCAGATACCACAGGAGGCATCAGAGCCTCCAGAAGGATCCATGTGCACAGACAACACCCTACAGAACCCCCCCACCTGCCCCAGGCAGGTCCCAGCCCTGCTCTGCTCCTGTCACCGCTGCCACCACCTTTCTGAGGGGCCATGGTTTCAATCATTTCTTTCTCTTGCTCAGGCCAAGGAGGATGAGGGGCTCCAGCTGAGCTCTGGCTCTCACTGTGCTGCACAGGGAGCTCCCAGGGCAGCAGTGCCTTGGCTGCAGCAGCAACAGCTCCACGATGGCTCAGCAGAGGCTCAGAGTGACTCCCCGTGGCAGCCCAGGGAGCAGGGGAACTCCTCAGCATCAGCTCCTGGGCTGATTCCCAGCCCTGGAGCGTCAGACCCGGAGTTCTGAGCCCTGAAGCAGCTCCAGGAGCTACTTTGCAAGCGAAGGAGTGACAGAAAGGGATGGAGGAAGCATTCCCAGGCCGAGGATCCCTGTTCCACACAGAGCCTTCAAACCTCCCCTCACCCAGGGAAGCCAACAGCTTTGTCCTGCCAAGGAGCACCTGTGGTGGGCTGCGGCCTCAGGATCACCCAGGGTGGTGCTGGAGCCCTGCAGGATCAGTGCTGGACAGTGGGAAAACGTGGGATGCTGCTCTCCCTGTTTTCAAAGAACATCCCAAACATCCCACTGGCTTTGCAACCTCTGCCAAGATCCCACTGAGTCCTTAACACGGGCTCGGAAGCAGAAGGAAAAGCAGCTCCCTGAGAGCCTGCAGACCTGACCTCTGGCACTTGGGCAGGTGGATCAGCAGATTTTGGAATGAGAGAATCTCCAGCCCCAGGACACGAGCACCTGCCCCAGACAGCACAGGTGCAGCCTCCTCCAGGCTCATCCAGCTCTTTCCAAAATCCCTGTCCAGCACTGAGAGCTGGCAGCGTTTCATCCCCACGGAGCACATGTGGGAGAGGATTTCCTGAGCTGCATCCCTCTCCTTCCATGGGAGACAGTAAATCCTGGGTGGGAGGAGGAGGAGGAGGAAGGCTGAGTCAGCTCCAGCAGCCTGGACAAAGCCCCCTGGAGCAGGTCCCTGCCTCTCAATCCCAGAGCCCTCGGCTCTGGAATCACATCCACACACTGAAACTGGGTCAGGGAAAACAGGGACGGGAGGGATGCAGCAGCTCCAGGTACTGTCAGTGCTCCTGGATCCCAGGGAAGCTGCCAGAGCCCAGCACAGCCACATCCCCGAGAAAGCAAAGGGGAAAGCAGCAAGACATTCCCTCCCTCCCTCCCTCCCTGGCAGACACGGATGGCCCAGGCTCCACCTGCCAGCCCAGCTTCCACGAGGAGACAAGACAGCCAGAGGTGGATAAATCCCACTGGAAGGGGAAGAAAAGTCAGGGCTTGTGACACCAAACTGGGGGAGTGGCACTGGTGCAAGCCCCCCCCAGCAGCCAGGACTGGGCCCCCCAGAGACAGACAGTGGCTGGAAAGGGAGAAGAGCTCTGCCAAGGGAATCCCATGCATCCATGGACCCACCCAGGGCAGGAAACTCCCCTCAGAAAAGGGGAAAACCCCAAACCAAAGAGCCTGGGACCAAAGAGCCTCGCTCCTGCCAGCGGGGAGGAGGAAGAGGGAAATCCTCCAGCAGCTGGATCTGGGATGTTCTTTGGGATGGACCTGCCCTGCCCCCTGCACCCAGCAGCAGCCCCCCCTGGTGCTGATCAGGGGGGTGCACAGGTAGAGCCACGCTCCAAGGACACGAGGGGCACACGGACT
>NW_021939272.1:45514-47544 GCF_001715985.3 Manacus vitellinus | reverse complement strand
TTATATATTATATAGAAATATCTATTTAAGATATATTAAATATCAAAGTACATACTCTAAAATATATATTTATGTGTTTTGATATATTTTATATCATAACATATATATTACATATAAACCCCCTAGAAATTACTATAAAGTATATAGTATATATAGACAGAGTAATATACTATAAAATATAATATATGTATTAAAAATACATAACTGTACCATACAAACACCACTCCCTGTGAGGCAACAAGTGGGAAACTGTTGTCTCAGGATCCCATCACCCTTCCTGCTTCCTAAAAATACCCCAAACCAAGCCAACTTCGTGCTACCCTAAAATATTCAGCTGTCTGAACAGTGTAGGTGTCACCTGTGTTTTCCTGGTGGGAATTAGGACACAGAAGGGGTGTAGGAAGATCATTATCAGCTCCAAGGGTTCCTCCTCCCAGACACCAAACCCACTTCCCAGTCCCTGTTAATTATTAATTATCCTCAGCCACAGGTACGGCCCCTCTCCCCCAGTTTGCCACCGGGATGCTCCGAGGGGAAAAATGGGCTCTCCAGGTTTTGCAGGAACACTTTGCCAGATGGCTGAGCTCTCCCCTCCTCTCAGCCTCAAAAATAACTCCAGGAAGACACAGATCTCTCCCTGCTTCCTCCTGAACCACCATCCCAGCTCCCCGAGGACTTGGGAAGATGGGAAACTGCCACTGATGAGACAACACAGAGCGAATTTTTATAAGGGGGACTGAAATAGTACCAAATAGAGGCAATTAGAACCTAATAAACCCGTGCATGGAAGCTGCCCGTGAATATTTTGGAGCCTTTCCCACAAATATGAAAACAAAGCTATGGAAGATGTGACAGGAGCTGCCAGGGGGGGACTGACAGGGCACAAACTCCCAAAAAAGCCTCTGGTCAGGGCCCAGGTGGAGGAGAAGCTCCCGACGCTCCCACTAGTGGCAAACCCGGCTCCTGCAACCCAGAACTCCACACAAAATCCATCCAGGAGCTGGGAATGCCCACAAGGATGAGCTTTAAGGTCCCTCCCAACCCAGACCATCCTGGAATTCCGGAATTCCCCGGGAAAAGGGCAGAGTTGTTCTCACCACCCCAGCTGCTGAGCCCTCCCAGACACATCCCAGGTGGGAAATTTGGGACTGGTCCCAGTCCTTGGGGAGCTCTGTGCTGATGGACCATGCCCTGAACGTGTGAGGGGCTCACGTCCATCCAGCTGTTTCCAGGAATCCCATGGAACAATGGGAAGGGAACAGTCTTGGTCCCACCTGTTGGAAGCCAAGCCGGGGAAGGGATACCCCAAAAATTTGGGATAGAGCCACGTGAAAGGGGTAGAGCAGCTCTGAGGCTCAGTCAGGGAGGCAGGACACACCACCTCAGCATTCCCCACGTTCTGGATCCTCCTTTTCCATGCCACCCACCCCCCTTTCCCCACTCCAGGGTCAAATCCCACCAGGACTGGGCTCAAAGCTCCTGATCACGGGGAAGCAGCAGCACAGGATCCTGTCTCCCTCATGGAAATTCCCACCTGAACCTCCCCAGTATCCGGGATGACACCTCCCCAAATAAAGCAGATCCTGTGTCTAAACTCAGCTCGGGGAAAAATTCATTTCCCAAAGAAAACCACGTCAAAGCAAGAGCAAAATTTCAAAACTTCATTAAAAAAAAAAAAAAACCAACCCCAAACGAGCTGCTCTGGTGAGTGGGCTGGGCCTGCCCACACTCCATCATCCCCCAAATCCTCCAGGAAGCAGCGGTGACTCAGCCTGCGGCACACACAGCCAGCCTGGGCTCCCGAGCCGGGGTGGAACAGCCTGCCCAGGGACCCCCAAACCCAGGGAATCCCGGCACTGATGGGCAGGGGGGAGCCACCAGCCCGTCCTGCTGGGCCAACACTCCCCCCCCAGCTGGGCTGCAGCCCGGGGCAGGGACTGTCCCCCTGTGCTGGCACTGCTGAGGCCCCCCCAGGGCTGTGCCCAGTTCTGGGCAAGAGAGACACGGAGGGGCTGGAGCGTGTCCAGAGC
>NW_021939272.1:34245-35840 GCF_001715985.3 Manacus vitellinus | reverse complement strand
GGCGCGTGCTGGGGGGCACGAGGGGCTGGGCATCATCCCACACACTGCTGAGCCCGAGGGGGAACGAAGGTTCTGCACTGCCCAGAGGGGCCCTGGCAGGGTTCAACTGGGTTAATCCCTTTGGGGACACCCCCCCTTTCCAGCCTGGGTGGTTTGGAGAGTCCCTTGCCCATTTGTCTCCCGTTTCCTGCCGTGCCACGGCCCCGGTCCCGGCTCTAGGATCTGGCAGGGGTGGAGAGATTCAGCACAGCAGGGGAATGGGTTTGTGGTGGACATGAAGCTGATCCGAAACAGAGCCGGAATCCAAATATTTGGGATTGGGCCTGGACATGTGCTTGCAAGGGAGTGTGCAGATGTGCATCAGAGGATCGTGGAATGGTTTTGGGTGGAAGGGACCTTAAAGCTCATCCAGTTCCACCCCCGGCCATGGTCAGGGACACTTTCCACCAGACCAGGTTGCTCAGAGCCCCGTCCAACCCCGTCTTGGACACTTCCAGGGTAGAGGTGCTCTCCCTGTGGGACCATCCGTGCCCGTGAGCGCGTGTGCCCCGGGCACCTGTGCCTGGCTGGAAGTGCCACCTGCTCCATCCTGCCGGCAGCCAGGGCTCCCAGGCCCTCTGGGATCTCTGCTCCCACGCCAGCCTGTGCCCGCTCTTTCCTCTCTGTTGACATTCCTGGGCTATTCTGGGAGCTGCCAGCAGGCCCGGCCAGCTGAGCCCTTTGCCCCTTCGCTCCGCGGTTGCATCACCTCCGGTGGGTGCTTTTTCCCAGACAGCCCACTGTGTTTACATGGCACCTCTGGCTTGGCCAGGGGCAGGGGCTCCGTGTGGTCAAGACCTTGGAATCATGGCACGGTGGGCACAGGACATGCCGAGCGCTGGCGGGGCTCCAAGTTCCCACCGTGCTCTCTGGGTTCCCTGCCCAGCCGGGCTCTGCCCATCCCCCGGCAACGTGGCACCTTGCATCACTTTCCCGAGGCTTCTGCCGGCCCCTGCCCCGGCTCGGGCTGCACATCCCACTCCAAAGAGCCCGAGGAACATCCTGGTGCTGGTGTGGCACTGGCTGCCACCTCCTGAGCCCTCGGGACACACAAATCCCCTTTCTACTGTGTGAGGTGGAGGGGACACTGTGTTCCCCTTCTCTGGCCCTTCCCGGCTCTGTCCTGGGCTGAGGCTGGACCAGGTGATCCAAGGGGTGGACTCAGACCCCCAAACCCATCACCTGGTGACAGCCACAAAAGCCCAGAGATGTGACAGTCCCTGGGAGCTGCAGGGTCATCCCAGGAGCCCCCTGATCCCTGCTGGGTCCTCTGTCAGCACCCAACAGGACCGGCCCTGCTATGATGGCTCAGGGATGCCCGGGGGGCAGTGCCCAGGCTGGGGGCAGGTCTGTAGGATCCACGGGCAGGCAGGAGAGCAGGGATCCCTCCAAATGGCTGCTCTGGGGCTGAGTCTCCTCCACCAGCCAGGATTTGCCCCAGCCCTTGCTTCCTGCGGGCTTTGGAGCAGGTTTGGGAGCTCAGTGTCCGGCTGCCCGAGCTGGGGGGCTGCCCGGGGCAGATGCCAGGGTGAGCCCCAGGCAAAGCCCGCGGGTGG
>NW_021939272.1:30201-32869 GCF_001715985.3 Manacus vitellinus | reverse complement strand
GGCACCGCTCAACGCCAGCTGGTCCCACCAGCCCTTCCTGGTGGCCAAGGCGAAGGTGCGGGAGCCCGAGCACCGCGTGGCCAAGCGCAGCCTGCGCTGCAGCCCCAACTCCAGCCTGTGCTGCCGCAGGGACTATTACGTGGACTTCCGCGACATCGGCTGGAACGACTGGATCATTAAGCCCGAGGGCTACCAGATAAACTACTGCGTGGGCCAGTGCCCCCTGCACGTGGCAGGCAGCCCCGGGATGGCCTCCTCCTTCCACACGGCCGTCTTCAATCTCGTCAAAGCCAACAACGTGCAGGCGTCGGGGCATTCCTGCTGCGTCCCCACGCGGCGCCGCCCGCTCTCCGTCCTCTACTTTGATCGCAACAGCAACATCGTCAAGACTGACATTCCCGACATGATCGTCGATGCCTGTGGCTGTAGTTAGGGCTGGGGGAGCCGCGCTGGGACCCCCCTTCTCCAGGACTGTCTCTCCGGTGGAGGGGGAGGGAGCTGGAGAGCTCCCGGGAGCTGGAGCCAGCCCGTGGGGCAGTGGACCCCTTTGGGAAGGTTGGGAGGGAGGGAGAGGGTCTCGTGAGAGGGAGCAGGGGTTGCCTCCAGAGAGTGCCTGGGGCAGGGGTCTTTGGGGACACGTGGGATGGAGCCAAGGCCATGAGCCTGCCTGAGCCTGGCCTGGGGGTGGTGGTGACTCCGGGCATCTCCCTGGAGCTGGTCCCAAGCTGATCTCACATTCCTGGTGGTCCTGTCCCCCTCTGGTGTGGGGTGAGGGGCCCCTGCTTGGTTCACACTCAGTGCCCAGTGCTGGTCTGGATCTCGGCCTCCTCGGGAGCAGAGTGGGATGTGGGAACAGGTCTCCTTCCCCCACGTGGGCAGCTGGAGGACAAGGCAGCCCCACTTGTTTCCCGACTGGAAAAACCTTCCTGCATCCCATTCAGGCCTTTTTCTGGGACAGGTGGAACGGAGCACAAATAACAGGCCTGGGAGAGGAGGGTGAATGGTGTGACTTGATCAAAAACCCCAAACTAGCAATGACTGGACAATCTTCTGCTCCCTGGAGTGCACGGAGCTGTGAGGGCCAAGCTTCCAGGTCCTTCCTGTGTGTTCCCCCTTTCCCTGGGTTTTCCTCCCCTGCTCCCACCCACCAGCCAGGTCTCCTCCAGCCTGGTGCCACCCTACAGGGAGTTCTGGCTCAGACTCTGCCTTTTAAGATCACACTAAAGGTACAGATTTGGTTTGTGCCTCCAGTTTTGCAGCTATCCCGACTTTTTCAGTAGAGGTTCCTGCAGCCATCAGGACTCCTGGTGCTCCAACCTCTCTGCTGAAGCTCCTGCTCTGCCCTCACCTTCCTGATGCACCCATATGGCCTATGCTTTAATTTATTATATAATATTTTGGTGTGGCTTCCCAAATAAATGGGTGGAAATGCAATATCCAGGCTCTGGCTGCTTTTTCCTGGGACCACCTGCATGGATGGGGTGGGGGAGAGGATCCTGCTTGGCCAGAAGGTCCCGGGTGCCTCAGGCTCTGGGGCTGGAGCAGCACAGGGGCTACACGGTGATGCTGTGCTGGGAGATGAGGGGAATTGGGGGGTTTTGGGGGCTCCTTGGGTGCAGAGGGGAGGGTTGGGATCTTCCCTGTGGATGGGGGGGCTGGGAACCAGGTGTCACCTCACTGGGGGCTGGAGAGGGGTGGCCTGTAATGGGAGCAACCAGGCTGTGTCCCAGCAGGGCAGGTACTGGGGGGCATTGCCCCACCTGGAGATTCTGTTCTCCACCTGGAGCAATCCCAAACAGAGCTCTGGAGGCTCTGGCTCCGGGGAGGTGACCTCAGATGCTGAGCCACAGCCCACCCCCAAATCCTACTGCAAATCCCCAGTGCCCCTCGTGTGCTCCCCTGAACAGCACCCAGTGACCCCAGTCCCGGCCCCACTGCAGCCAGAGGGGCTGGTGGGTGACGGGGAGTCTCGTTTGGAATTGGGGTGGGATGCTCCCGGGGTGGGAGGTGTCGCTCATCCCGCTGAGATGCCACACGCGCTGCCCCGGGGTCCCCGTTGCGCAAGCGCCCGCTCAAAGCTCACTTTGGGGCTGTTTTATCTGGGGACAAAACCCCCCTCGCTTTCCCAGCTTGGCCCTGCCAGCGGCCAAAGGGCAGCTTTCATCAGCCAGCGCCGCGGGCATCCCCCCGGGGCACCGCGGCCATGGCCGCGCTCCCAAAATATCCCGGCGTGGGGAAAAGCCAACGGCACCTGCAGGACGCCTCGGCCCCCCCCGGGCGCTCCCGCAGCCCCGGTCCGTGTCCCCGGAGCACGTGCTGCCCTGCACACGCCGGGAGATGGATCTCCGGGAGGCGCCCGGGGCTGTGCGCGGTGTCCGGAGTCTCCCCGTTCCCTCCCCGGAGCAGCATTCCCGCCTGGAATCAGCGTCCCGCCGGGACGCCACACCCGCGTTTTCCTTTGCCGGCAAGGGAAGCTCTCCTCTGTTTTCCCCGTGGCACCGGGCGCGTTCCCGTGGGCGGGGGGGGTGTCCACGCGCGTGGGCGTGAGGTGCTGACTCACTGACACACTGACACGCTGCCCCCGCGCCCGGGGTGCCGAGCTGGCTGCGGTGGCACCGCTAAATCCCTAAGCCGGGGGATCAGCCGGCCCTGCCCTGAGCCGCTTTGA
>NW_021939272.1:24941-27186 GCF_001715985.3 Manacus vitellinus | reverse complement strand
GCCAGGCCGTGAGGTGGCACTGAACGCTGCGGTGACGGCCTGGGGGCTGCCCCCTCTCCGGGGAGGATGGGGCTGGAGAGGACGGAGCTGGGGGATGGCTGTGGAATGTGGGGGACACCCAGCACTGCGGTGACAGTCTGGGGGCTGCACCTCTCCGGGGAGGATGGTGAGGGCGGAGGGGACGGGGCTGAGGGGTGGCTGTGGCATTCCAGTGCTGTGTTTGGGGACTGAGAAACCACTGGGTGCTCCAGCCACGGCTGGGGTCCTGCACCCAGCCCTGGAAGCAGCCTGGGGGCCCGGCAGATGCTGCTGGATACTCTGATTCCATGGGTTTCCCCCCTCTCTGCTCCGTAGGCTGCGTGTGGCAAACCTGAGCCGATGGATGCGGGTGGGCACTGGGTTTGGGGGGAAGGGAAGAGGAAGCAGCTGGATGAAGTTTCTCCTTCAGAAATTCAGCCCTAGGAAAACTTTCTCAGTTTTCCTGCTGCATCCAGCCGAGGCTGACGCTGCCTCTGGGCGACAGGGAATGGTTGCCTGGGGGGGGATCCTCACGTCCCCCCTCCGTATTCCAGGGTCTTTTCCCTCACAAAGCCGAGCACAAAGTCGGGAGCAGGTTGGGAGCTCAGCGTCCCCGGGCCCCCAGGGCTGGTCTGGTGGGAGGTGGTGGAACAAAGTCGGTGCTGGAGCTGGCTGAGCTGCGAGGATCTCCCTGGAGCAGGGAAGTTTCCATCCCGGGAGTGAGTCAGCGCGGACACCTTGTGACGCCGTCCGGGTGGGACAGGCTGTGGGGAGGCGGCTGCGGAGCTCGGGCTCCCAGTGGGATCTGTGGGCTCGCTGTCCAGGACCTGGGAATTTGCACCATGTTAGGTTTGGGTTGGACATCAGGGACAATTCCTTCCCTGAAAGGGTGATCGGGCGCTGGAAGAGGCAGTGGTGGAGTCGCCGTCCCTGGAATTGTTCAGGAAACATGTGGATGTGGCACTTGGGGACGTGGGTCAGGGGTGGCCCTGTCAGTGCTGGCCTAGTGGTTGGACTCAGTGATCTTGGAGGGCTCTTCCCGACCTTAATGACTCCGTGATTCCCTGATTCTGAGGGTGGATAGGCTGGAAAACACGAGGGCCCTTCGTTCAGTGCCGCTGCCATGAGTGACCCCCCCCAGTGCCAGCCCCTTATCCCTGGGGAACGCTGCTCTTCCCACCACTCCAACCTGCTGCACGTGTGTGCACACCCTGCACATCCCCACAGCCGCACAGTGCCCCCTGGACACGTGTGGACACGTGTGTTCCCACGTGTACCTGTGTGTTCACGTGTGCACGGCTCAATCCCACGCTCGTGGTGGGATTTTTGGGGTTCCCCGCCCAGGGCCGGCAGTTGGATGGCTGGTCAGGAGGCTGAGGGTTCCCGAGGGGAGCACAGCGAGTGTGTGCCCACCTCAGTCCCTCTGGCACATCCCAGCCCCTGGGAAGCTGCAGGATAACGAGGGGAACAGCTGATAAAATAAAATGAAAGAGCTGCCTCGGAGTGGGAACGGGCGGCAAAGCAGAGTCGGGTTTCAGCTCGTCCGGGGTGAGGCTGGGGGGGTGTTTCCAGATGTGGAAACCCCACTGTCCAACTCCCAGCCCGGATTTAGGGAAAGAGAGCCCTGTCTGGTGCCCCCAGGGGGGCAGAGGACGTCCTCAAGGGGGTGGGATTGCTCTGTGGGGACAGAGCAGGTCTCCAGCCCAGGAACAGGCCACCATCACTCGGGGCAGATACTTCAGGAGAGACAAATGTGTCCCAGCAGGAGAAGGATGGCTGGGGATTTCGGGAACAGCCCAAGGACACTCATTCCACCACCTCTCAGCAGACAGAGGGGTCTCCTGCCCCAGGAAGCTCCCTAAATCCCCAAGGGTGCTGCCTTGCTCCGTGCTCAGCACATCAAGCCACAGGCATTTCCACAGATTAACAGGATTCCTGTCATATATCCCATCCTTTAATGGATGCCGGAGTCCCTGCCGGGTCCTGCACATCCTCCTCTTCCCATCTTTGGAGGAATCCTGCAGGACAGAGCTGCTGGAGTGGGAACAGGCCCAGTGTGAGTCCCCTGACTGCAGCAGGAGGATGGATTCCGCTGCCTGCCCCGTCCCAGCTCCGATCCCTCGGGATGGCAGGATGGGCAGGATGTCCCCGGCCCCTGCGTCCCTCGGTGCTGGCATGGGCTGATGCTCCATGCCATGGGAAGGAGCAGGGCCTGCCAGGGGGGCTC
>NW_021939272.1:15133-16940 GCF_001715985.3 Manacus vitellinus | reverse complement strand
GCCTATTCCCGCCTGGAGAACCTCAAGACTCACCTGCGCTCGCACACGGGGGAGAAGCCCTACGTGTGTGAGCACGAGGGCTGCAACAAGGCCTTCTCCAACGCCTCCGACCGCGCCAAGCACCAGAACCGCACCCACTCCAACGAGGTACGGCCCCGCCTCGGGCTCCTCTGCGTCGCTCCCGTCCTCCAGCAGCTCCCCACACCCCTCCTTTTCAACCCTGTGCGCCCCAGCTCCCTCTTTGCCTGCTCTGAATGCCCCCTTGGTCACCGGCGTTCCCGCCGGGATCCCTTCATCCCGCTCCTGGGGAGCCTCCCTGAGCTCTCCCCCCGGCACCCGAGGGGACTCACCCGAGGGGACTCACCCCAGGGGACTCACCCTCTTCGATGCAGAGGGAAGGGGAGGGGGTTTTGCTTTAGGGGAGGGGGCTCTGGCGGGAGCTGACCCCGCTCCGTGCCCGCCGGTGCCCCCGGGCAGAAGCCGTACGTGTGCAAGATCCCCGGCTGCACCAAGCGCTACACGGACCCCAGCTCCCTGAGGAAACACGTGAAGACCGTGCACGGCCCCGACGCCCACGTCACCAAGAAGCACCGGGGGGACGTGGGGCCGGGCCGGGCGCTGCCCACCCCCAGCGCCCCCCCGGACATGAAGCAGGAGAAGGACACGAACGGCCCCGGCGAGGCCCGGAAGGACGACGGGAAACTCCTGGTGCCCGACCTGGCCTTGGTGAGGAGCTGGGGGGGGGGGTCACCCCCAGGTGATAGTGCAAGGGGAAACAGCCTCAAGTTGTGCCAGGGGAGATTTAAGTCGGACATCAGGGAAAGTTTCTTTGTGGAAGGGGCTGCCCAAGGGAGCGGTGGAGGGCCCACCCCTGAAAGCGTTCGGGAATCGTGTGGATGTGGCACCTGGGGACGTGGTGGACGTGGCAGTGTTGGGTTAATGGTTTGACTCGGTGGTCTCAGAGGCTTTTCCAGCCTCAGTGATTCCCTGGTTCCAAGGGGAGTGGTGGAGGGCCCACCCCTGAAAGTGTTCGGGAATCGTGTGGATGTGGCACCTGGGGACGTGGCAGTGTTGGGTTAATGGTTTGACTCGGTGGTCTCAGAGGCTTTTCCAGCCTCTGTGATTCCCTGGTTCCAAGTGTAGTGGACACCTGACCCCTCTCCCTCGGTCCCCTCTCTGCTCCCCCAGAAGCCGCAGCCCAGCCCGGGCGGGCAGTCGTCCTGCAGCAGTGACCACTCGCCCCTGGGCAGCACCACCAACAACGACAGCGGCGTGGAGATGGCAGGGAACGCCGGTGGCAGCTACGAGGACCTGTCCACGCTGGAGGACGTGGTGCCCGGGGAGCCCATGGGCACCTCGGGGCTCATGGCCCTGCACAAGCTGGAGAACCTTCGCATCGACAAACTGAAGCAGCTGAGGAAACCCGTGGCTTCCAAGGGCCTGAACCTGCCACCCATCCCTGGAGCCGGTGAGCCCGGGGTGCCCTCCCACTGGGGCGAGGGAGCCATGCCATGGGAACTCTGTGGAGAGCTCTGGGGGGCAGCCAGAGGGTTCCAAACGTTCCTGTTATTAGTGGCGAACCCCGAAGTCTGGGCTGTGCTCTGGGGAGACCTTGGAGCCCCTTCCGGTGCCTAAAGGGGCTCCAGGAGAGCTGGAAAAGGATTTTGGACAAGAGCCTGGAGTGCCAGGACAAGGGGGAGTGGCTTCCCACTGCCAGAGGGGAGGGTGAGATGGGATACTGGGGACAGGTTCCTCCCTGTGAGGGTGGTGGGGCCCTGGCATGGCTTGCCCAGAGAAGCTGTGGCTG
>NW_021939272.1:10512-12032 GCF_001715985.3 Manacus vitellinus | reverse complement strand
TGCCCGCTGGAAGGATACAAGATGAGGACGACCTGCAGGGCAGCTCCGAAGGAACCAAAGATGGAGAAGGAGACCTGGCCCAGGGACGCGTCCTGSGGGGAGAGGAGGGGCAGGTTGGGGGGAACAGTCCCCAGACCAGCGAGGGACGTGACCCCACAGTGCCCCGTCCCCCTGCCCGGGTACCTGGATGCCCCGTGGCATCGCGGCATCGTCCAGCAGCAGCTCCAGGACGTGGAAGCAGACGATGAGCACAGAAATGCCCTGGGAGGAGCAGGGAGGGAGTGAGGGCAGTGGGGGGGACAGGGGCGACCCCCAGCTCCCCTGGGTGCCAAGGGCCACTCACCGTCAGCGCCAGGAGGCCCAGCATGGCCAGGGGGTAGCCCAGGTTCCTCTGCCAGGGCGACGCTCGGTGCCGCAGCTCTGGGGGGGGATGTGCCCAGGTGAGAGGGGAGAAGAGCCCCCACCCCAGGGTGGGAGACTGAGGGGGCCCCAAGCTGCCAGGACAGGGGGTAACAGCCTCTACCCCATTTTCCATCCCACTCCCTCCACAGAGCACAGGCTGCTGGGGACACAGTGCTCCCAGTGCCAAGCTGGGAGGAATCCAGGTATCCTGATCTTCCCCCCCGGGCTCCTCACCCAATTTCCTCCTCTTGCTCCGGATGGCAAAGAACTGCTCCTGCAGCAGCTCCATGTCCAGGTTCAGCCAGCAGGAAGCTTTGCCTGCCAGGGGGGACACACCGAGGGGCTCAGGGGGGCTGAATGCTCTCATGGGGGGGCACAGGGACCCCCAATCCACCCTGTGCTCCCCCTTCCCGTGCCGGGCACCCACCAGAGCGGATCCTGCGGGATACAGCAGCTTCCTCAAACCTCGTGCAGCTCAACTGCTCGTCCAGGTCTTCCAGGAGCTGGGGATGGGTGAGGAGCCCGTGAGCAGCCAGTGAGGGGGCATGAATGGCTCCCCATGGCCAGGGTGGGAGAGCAGGCAGCCCTGGGGACAGTCACACCCAGGTTGGGGCAGTGGGAGCAGGGAGGGGACACCTCCTCACCCGGGGTTTCACCAGCAGCTTCCCCGTGACGGTGAACATGGTGGAGAGGCCGAAGGGGGTGCACACTGTGGGGGGAGGAGAGGCTGAACAGGGGGGGTCCCAGCATCCTGCCCCTCCCAGTACCCCCAGAAGGGTCCTGGCTAGGGCGGGGGGCTCAGCCCTGCACAAGGACTCCTCCAGACCCCATTTGCAGAGAGCACCCCCTTCTCCCAGCTGGGCACCCCCGGGGACCTGCACCCAGAGCAGGATGGGCCACTGGGGCCAGGGAACCTCAGGGGGCATCCAACGACTTACACAGCAGAAGCAGCACACCAAAGAGGGAGATGCAGGAGTAGAGGTAGGGCAGGTAATATTCCCAGAGGTCTGTGGGGGTGGCAGGATCAGACCGGTGGCACCAGGCACCCCTTGTCCCATTCAGTGCCAGGGCCTGATCCTGCCCCGCTGGAGCTGGGAGAGCCCCGGGCACCCCAGCAG
>NW_021939272.1:8968-9990 GCF_001715985.3 Manacus vitellinus | reverse complement strand
GCACCCACCGTGGACAAGGGACCCGCTGAGCCACTGGATGTAGTAGTTGTGGGGGAAGGAGAGCAGCACCTCGTTGCTGATGATGGAGAAGGGCAGGAGGAGGACGGCGCCCAGTGCCACGGCCAGGGTGAAGGTGCAGAGCCCCAGCCTGCCAGAGGGACGAGTGTCACCCCCGGGTCAGGGCCTCTGGGGGTGCCACAGCCCAGCTGTGCCGCCCAGTGTCAGCAGCACCCATGGGACACGGTGTCCCAGCTGAGGAAGGGGCAGAGTTTCAGGGAAAGGACAGACAGGAACTTACGCAATCCTGTTGACAGCAGCATCCTCGTCATCGTGCACTGCGGGGACAAAATCCCAAACCGAGGGGCTGGGGGAGGCTGGGCTGCCTGGAGCATCACTCCCTACCCCCTCCCCAACCTCCCACTGCTCTGAACAGAAACCCCCCCAGGGAACTGGGCTCTGCTCTCCCCTGGGGCAGCTGGTGGGTGCCCTGCAGGGACTGGTGTCATGGAAACCCGGGCTGTGGCAGGGCCAGAGAGGCTGAAAGTGAGGGAGAAACAACCCTAGGGAGGCTGAATGTGGCTGCCAAGGGCTGCCCAGCTCTCGTAGCTCCTACCTGCTGTGAAGTCCGTGTGCTTCTTGAAGTGGGTTATGATGAAGTGGCAGAGGATGTAGAGGCTGGCGAAGAGCAGGGCACAGATCTGCGGGCAGAGGAGCGTGGGCAGTGCAGGCAGGCCCGGAGGGCAGCGCCCCTACCCCAGCTCCTACCCCGGGCGATGCCCCAGGGCCCATCTACTCCGCCCTATTTGTTTTTCCACTCCTGGCCCTGGTTACACCCCACCTGTGTGCTCAGCCCCATCTGTGCCCGGGGGCTGCACCCAGGGTTCGCCCATAGGTGCCCTCAGACAGCCACAGCACCCAGGCCAGGGGGCTGAGGACCCACACGGCAGCTCTAGGTCAGCCTGTGCTGGCAGAGCTGGAGATGAGACCCCGTGGGACACCCCTGAAGCGCCTGATCCCACAAC
>NW_021939272.1:4913-6643 GCF_001715985.3 Manacus vitellinus | reverse complement strand
CCCCCACCTCCTCATAATCCTTCTCCAGGGCAGCCATATCCTCCCGGGCCTCCGAGAACTCACCCTCCTCCATGCCCTCCCCCACGTACCAGTGCACGAACGCCCGCTTGGCGTACATCAGGTCAAACTTGTGGTCCAGGCGGGCCCAGGCCTCGGCGATGGCCGTGGTGTTGCTCAGCATGCACACGGCCCTCTGCACCTTGGCCAGGTCCCCCCCGGGCACCACCGTGGGCGGCTGGTAGTTGATGCCCACCTTGAAGCCCGTGGGGCACCAGTCCACGAACTGGATGCTACGCTTGGTCTTGATGGTGGCGATGGCGGCGTTGACGTCCTTGGGCACCACGTCCCCGCGGTACAGCAGGCAGCACGCCATGTACTTGCCGTGCCGGGGGTCGCACTTCACCATCTGGTTGGCCGGCTCGAAGCAGGCGTTGGTGATCTCGGCCACCGACAGCTGCTCGTGATAAGCCTTCTCGGCCGAGATGACAGGGGCGTAGGTGGCCAGCGGGAAGTGGATGCGGGGGTACGGCACCAGGTTGGTCTGGAACTCCGTCAGGTCCACGTTCAGGGCCCCGTCGAAGCGCAGCGAGGCCGTGATGGAGGACACGATCTGGCTGATGAGGCGGTTGAGGTTGGTGTAGGTGGGCCGCTCGATGTCCAGGTTGCGGCGGCAGATGTCATAGATGGCCTCGTTGTCCACCATGAAGGCACAGTCGGAGTGCTCCAGGGTGGTGTGGGTGGTGAGGATGGAGTTGTAGGGCTCCACCACGGCCGTGGACACCTGCGGGGCCGGGTAGATGGAGAACTCCAGCTTGGACTTCTTGCCATAGTCGACAGAGAGCCGCTCCATGAGCAGGGAGGTGAAGCCGGAGCCGGTGCCGCCCCCGAAGCTGTGGAACACCAGGAAGCCCTGCAGCCCTGTGCACTGGTCAGCCTGGAAGAAGGGAAGAGGAAAACAAGACCAAACCATCAGTAATTCTGAATTTAAGCTGCTACCCGGTAGCCCAGGATGGCAAATATTCACCCCAGGATCTCAGGCCTCTGCTTCCAGCCACAGTGCCCTGTGATTTGTCATGACCAGCCCCCAAGGAAAGGGGTCTCTTCCTGCAGGGATCTGGGGACACTTAGCTTTCTCCTGTCACAACCCTGGCAGTCTGCTTGGGGGAAGGGGGAATCCACAAGAGCTGACCCAGCAAGAGTTAAACACTTGGCACAGCTGCTCATAAGCAGTTGGTCAAGAGGGATCAGAGTGCAGATCAAGAAAAAAACCTCACATGACCTTAAAAAAAGGGATGAAATAAGGTTTTCCCAGGGACAGAAATGACCCAAGCAGAAGGGAAATAAAGGGGCTAGTCCTGATCTTGACTTAAAGGATCCAGACCCCACAGGGAGCCACGGCCTGGTGCAAGCTGACACATGACCCACAAGCACATCCAGACCCTAGGGGCATACATACCCTGAGCCATCCACATCCCACTGGGTGCCTACCCAGGGACATCTGGGCTTCCCTTTGTCCCCAGACCCCCACCTGGAGTGGGACCACCCCACCATGGGCCGCTCACCAGCTTGCGGATGCGGTCGAGGACCAGGTCGATGATCTCCTTCCCGATGGTGTAGTGCCCGCGGGCGTAGTTGTTGGCCGCATCCTCCTTGCCCGTGATCAGCTGCTCGGGGTGGAAGAGCTGCCGGTACGTCCCCGTGCGCACCTCGTCTGTGGGGAGAGCCCCGGG
>NW_021939272.1:0-1093 GCF_001715985.3 Manacus vitellinus | reverse complement strand
CAGCACTTAAACTTAACCCACAGCTCAATTTAAATAATTTAACAAAAGATTCACAGAGAATTTATCACAAGCACAATAGTAACTCACTCAGGGGTCTATTTTACTTACAAGCCTGACGTATTTAACAATGTGAGAGCAACGTTCCTGGGACATTCGCTGTGGAATATTCACCCTCACGTGCACACACCCACCTGGGCAGGTGTAAATAGCTGTGAAAAATCCACCCCGAGTTCAGTTCTCCAGCTCTGAGGGAGGTGCTGGTCAGATCCTGCTGGGGCCCAGGTGAACCCGGAGGGTCTCAGTCAGGACCCACCGGTTACAACATTGCCAGAGTTGACTTTAGTCATTGTAATTTTCCATCCTGGCCCTGACCCGGGGTCAGGAACTTCCTCTGAAAGTCTGGTAACAAAAACTGTTGTTGCACTTGGGTCGCTCCCCGCTAGGAAATATCAGTTCCCAAGGCTGTTCCTTAAAATCCAGGAGCTTGTTAGACAGTGTGAGTTCCTGGGAATGGACAGTGTTGCTGAGAGGCTCAAGAAGAGCTCGGCCCAGGTGCTGCTCTGGGCCTAACAGAGGCATTTCTGAGCTCACAGTGCAGCCCAAGGGGGGGGATGCACCACACAAATGGGGGTCCCAGGGGTCCCTCACCCCACCCCCTCACTGCAGCATCTGCTCAAGTTTCACCGAGTGTTCAACTTCCCCTTCATTATTTATCTCCCAGCAGAGCCCCGAGGCAGCAGCAGAGGGGAGGGTGAGGAGGCTCCCCCCTGCCTGGGGAGGAGCTACCACCAGCTTCCCCCTCCCCCAAAATGACCGGGGCCAACCCAGCCCACTCCTCACCCCTGCAAGAGGAGCCAGCAGGACTTCAGGACACACCACGGGTGGGGCTGGGGGGAGCCTCGTGCATCCCTGGACCCCCAGCGAGGTGAAGGGACCCCTCTCATCCCCCGGGCTCCCACCCGTGGTAAGGAGGACACCCCACCCTTCTCCAGGGGCAGCGCAGCCCCTCCCCTGCCCAGGCAGGAGAGACACAAAAGGCTCCTGCCAGCGTGGGAGGGGTTTTACAGATCCCCAGCCCCCTCCCCCCGGAGCT
>NW_021939271.1:0-1465 GCF_001715985.3 Manacus vitellinus | reverse complement strand
AAATTAAATTCCAAATTCACATAAATCCACTTAAATCCAATTTGGCATCAAATCTGCATAAAATCTGCATAAATTTGCATAAATTAAAGCCGAATTTACACAAATTCACAGAAATTCAAATCGACAAAAATCTGACATAAATTAAGTCCCAAATTGCATAAAATTCACAGAAATTAAATTCCAAATTCACATAAATCCAATTTGACATAAATCTGCATAAAACCTGCATAAATTTGCATAAATTAAACCCGAATTTACACAAATCCACCGATATTCAAATGGGCAAAAATCGGCACAAATTCAGTCAAAAAAAGCATAAAATTCGCATAAATTAAATTCAAATTCATGAAAATCCACATAAATCCAATTTGGCATAAATCTGCATAAAATCTGCATAAATTTGCATAAATTAAACCCGAATTTACACAAATCCACCGAAATTCAATTTGACATAAATCTGACATAAATTAAGTCAAAATGTGCATAAAATTCACAGAAATTAAATTCAAAATTACACAAATTCACAGAAATTCAATTTGGCATAAAATCAGCATAAAATCTGCATAAATTTGCATAAATTTAATCCGATTTTACACAAATTCACAGAAATTCAAATGGGCAAAAATTCGCATAAATTAAGTCAAAATGTGCATAAAATTCACAGAAATTAAATTCAAATTCATGAAAATCCACATAAATCCAATTTGGCATAAAATCTGCATAAAATCTGCATAAATTTGCATAAATTAATTCAGAATTTTCACAAATCCACCGATATTCAAATTGGCAAAAATCCACATAAATTAAGTCAAAAAATGCATAAAATTTGCATAAATTAAATTCAAAATTACACAAATTCACAGAAATCAATTTTTGCATAAAATCCGCATAAATTTGCATAAATTAGCATGAATTATCCCCGGGGAGGCCCCGCCCTGAGCAGGGTGACGGCGCCGCCGTAGAGGAGGCTGAGGAGGAAGAGGAGGGCGAAGGTCGCCGTCGGCCACACGTCGGAGCCGTCGGAATCCTCGCCGGGGTCCGGCGCCCCCGGCGACACCACCACGCACGGGCCCGGCGGATCTGGGGGGAAAAGAGCGGATTTGACCATTTTGAACCGTTTTTAGTCATTTTTAACCATTTTCCCCATTTTTGTCCCATTTTTCGTCTTTTTTCACCCATTTTTACCCATTTTTCTGCCTTTTTTCACCATTTTTTTACCCATTTTTTCCCCATTTTTCACCCTTTTTTTACCCATTTTTCACCCATTTTTTGGCCATTTTTCACCCTTTTTTTACCCATTTTTCACCCATTTTTTGCCATTTTTTTGCCTTTTTTCACTCACTTTTTGCCATTTTTCACCCTTTTTTTACCCATTTTTTCCCCATTTTTTCCCACATTTTTCACCCTTTTTTAACCCATTTTTACCCATTTTTTACCCATTTTTCACCAATTTTTAGTCATTTTT
>NW_021939270.1:0-1431 GCF_001715985.3 Manacus vitellinus | reverse complement strand
GAGTTTGGGACTCAAAGAATCACAGAATGGTTTGGCTTGGAAGGGAGATAAAAGCTGATGTGGTCCAAGTCCCTGGACATGGAGAGTGACATCTTCACTAATTCAGGTTGCTCAAAGTTCCTGACCTTGGACAAATCCAGGGATGGGACATCCTCTTCTGTTGTAGTTCTTGCAAGCCCCATTGGTAAGTATTTCTTCATTTTATCTGATAGAAAGCTCCCCTATTTCAGTTTAAAGTCATTGCCCTGTGTTCTGCCATTACAGGCCTTGGGAAAACGTATCCCTGTGACTACCTTAGATCATGTTTTCATCTGCAGACACCTTGGAGAGTGCTCAGAGATGTCCCAGGAAGGAGTTGGGAGGTCTCAAAGATATAACTACTCTACAAGGGCGAAGGAGTGGTGGGTTCAGTGGTGTGCAGACAGAGGACAGCAGAGAAGAACCCCGGGAGTGCTTGAAGAGTCACTTCAGAGAGGGTGGATGCTTTTGTCGTAGCAGAAAAGAGCACTGGAAAGAAAGAATTAATGCCAAGTGCAGCTGGGGAGGTCCAGGCTGGCACAAGGAAAAAAGGAATTTCACTCCAAGGGCAGTGATGTGGTGCAACACATCACACAGGAGTCTGGATGAGCCCAAGGCTTTGTGTGTGCAGGAAGAGCCAGGGAGGACGCAGAGATGTCAGTGCAGGAAGGTGCCAGCCAGGTGGGGCAGCCGGGGGGATGACGACAGCCTGCAGGGAAAGGGGCAGGGCATGGACACCGTAGGACAGCCTGGGCTGGAGAGGAGACAGGGATGGGGAGAAGCTGAAAGGCCCTGACACAGCCACCTTCTACAGGCCTTTGGCCAGGGCTGCTGTCTGTGCCCCTGATGCCAGGAGGAGGGGAGTGCCCCTTGCAGCCCTGGGTCTGGCCTCCTTGTCCCTGCTCAGCAGCCTGGCAGGTGCCACCCCATGGTCCTGCCCTTGGCATTGCACATCCCACATCCCAGTGCCCCAGGAAGAGCCCTGAGGAATGAGGCAGGGACAGGATCTGCCTTCCCAGGGGCTGGGGGTCAGGACTTGGCCAGTTAGATTAAGGAAACAAGTCAAGGTTTGTTCAGCATCAGAACCACCTTTCCCTTGCTTGTCCATCCTTGTCATCACTGTCTGCAGTTTTCTGCTCTAACTGGAACCTGGGGACATGGTCTCAGTTGTGTCCCTCAGAGAGACCCATTAGCACCAGGAGAAACTTCAGCGTTTCAATCTCACTTTGACTTCTTGAAAAGTTGTTTGAAGTACCTCTCAGGGACTGAGTCTCATGTAAACATCATCAAAGTCCCCTGAGGGTCATAAAATGCCAGGGCTGTTGCTGTGTTGCTGAGCTGGGCCGGGCTCCTGGCACACAGGGAGCTCCTGGCAAGCAAGAAGAGCTTCAAAGAGACAGCTCTGCTGGTGAG
>NW_021939269.1:0-1548 GCF_001715985.3 Manacus vitellinus | reverse complement strand
TGGTAGTCTGAGTTCATTGGAAATAGACTAGAGAAACAAGCAGTTTTGTCAGAAATGTTTCAAATTTTCAAGTTAAAATGATTTAAAGAAACTATTCAGCTTCAGCACATTTCAGGGGAACACAGAGGAGATTCCAACAGGAATGAGTTGACATGCTCACTGGAGGTCTACCAACTTCCCTGCACCCACCACTCCCATGCTGTGCCCTCATTCACAACCACAAAGTGAGGATCCCTGTAGGTTGCTCTGCTCTCCAGTCTTAGAGAATGCAAACATCTCCACTTCCAAGTGCTCTGGGCTGAGGCTGGTCCTGTCTCTAATGAACTACACCTCAGATTTACATGGTACTGGAGATTCTAAATCTCATGGTAAATGATGACTAAAGTTCATTTCTCTCTTTGTAATCTTGTTGTTTCTCACTATTGACAACATTGAGTAGATTCTAATGTGACAAGATCCCTGTCACTGGTTCTGCTGCAGCCAACCAGGGTTAGATTTGTTTTGGGAACAGCAGCACAGGGAGCCCTGAAATGTGTTCTTGCAGAACTTCTATTTAGTCAGTACTGTCATGTTCTTGGTTCTCGGTTCTGATGGAAAATTAATTTTTATCGACATTACAGAGCAGTTGTGAGGATTTTTTAGTTTGTTATTTTGTATGTGTCAGATGCCCCAAGTGATGCAGCAGCAAACAAAAAGACTGGAAGCAATGCTGGGGTCTGACATGGCAGGATGTATTGTGCCAGGGGGAGGGAAGTGAATGCTGATGGCTGTTCTTGGCATGAGCTTTGCACTGGGCCGGGAGAAAGTGTGCCAGACCCAGACATGCTGAGATCGGGGGATGAGGGGATAGCTGCCCACCCAGCACAGTGTCTCACTGCCTGGGGCTCACCAGAGAAGTTTCTATCAGTTCCCTGGTTCTCTCTTTCCTGGGACCTTGTGTTTGCCTATCATGTGGTATGGGCCCGTGGGCGTCATAGCACCTAACTCTGCCCCAGGGAAGCAATGGGAGGGGAGAGCTTCACAGACCTACCCAAAACTCAGCAGGGGGTTTTGATGAAAAAAGGAAAAATATCAACCAATCTCCTTTTCCTCTGATTCAGAATCAGGTAATAATGATTTGAGTCATATGGGTAATATTGAGTTTGAGTCATATGGGAAAGCACATCTGCCACTTGCTTTTAACAGCTCATAGTCCAGTTTGCAATGGTTTTGGTATCTTCACTACCTAAGCACTACTTACTGACAGACATAATTTCTAACATCTGTCCATACACTAGTTTTACCAAAAAACACCGTGAAGGTTTATCTTCTTCCTAGTCCTATTTTCCATGGCAAGGTTATACCTTACCCACAAAGTAGTCCACCGTTTCTGAAGGATTTAAGGACTCCTACATCAAAGAGAAGTATTTAGGAAATATTTCTCATTCTGCATGTTAAGGAAACTTTCCTGTCTGACCACCAAGGGGCCACTCCGGCAGTCACTCTCATACCACCTGAGCTGCGACCAAAGCCCCTTCACGGCTACACACATCGCAATCGCACAGTCAG
>NW_021939268.1:0-1550 GCF_001715985.3 Manacus vitellinus | reverse complement strand
GAAAAACTTGTGACCATGACTCTAGATTAGTGATTCAGTCATAAAGTCAGGCTTTCAACTAACTTATCCAGTTATTGTTTCACGTGTGATTCCAAATGTGCATCCAATAAACTTCTCATTATATGGAATAGCTTGCAGACTGCTCTTTGGTTGATTCACTCACAGTGACACCTTTTGGCTGCTCTGGTGTTAAGGGTTGTCCAAGGATATTATTCAGTTCTTGGCTTTTTATTTGCTATTTGGTGCTGGTGGTCTCTCTCTAAGACCAAAGTAGAAGCCTCTCTACCTTGCCTGTTAACTTGTCACTATAGCAAGATGAAGCAAGTTGAAAAGACACGATGTCAACACCATTTTTGCCCCCTTACTTTGAAAGTATTAAAGAGTCAATTTGGAAATGCATACATTCTCTGCCTGACTATATCTTATTTCTGTTCAATAGCATTTGTTAAGTAAACACAAGTATCTGTCATTGAGGTTGCCCCCTTATTGTGGCTTCCTGCAAGCTAAGGAGTAGGCATTTCTGACAGGCAGCTCACTGAAGAGTCAGTTAAAGAGATCTCTTTGGACTCCTTACAAATCTCTAAAGCTGAGATATCCACAAATTCCTGCCAGAAAGTAATGGATTTCTGGATATTACTTCAGAAGAATAATAAACATCCCTGAAGCTGGGGTATGCAAAGTACACTGCTGTCATGCTCATGACACATCCTATCCTCATTTCTCCTTCCTCATCAGAAACAACTGAAAACTACTTTGCTTTTAAGTACATCTTAGTTTGATTTGGGTGTCATAAAGTACCACACAATGGACTGTAAATGTAATATTCAGAAGAAAAAATAAAATAAAATTTTGTTCATGTCTTTTAGCATTTATTTTTAAAGAAATCTATCACCACTACTATATTCCCATAAGATTTTTTTTTTGTAAAATTCAGTTTGAGATGAAAATCTGCTGCACTGAAAAGAAAGTGCATCTGCTGTACTCAACTCATTGATAGTCTTGATCAGGAAAGGTTTGAGTTTAATTTTATGACTACTATGCATTTCTCAGTAATAACTAATTCTGTTTGGTCAGAGCATGTGTATTTCTTGATCAGTTTACTAGAGTTAATGGTAAGTTAATGGTTAATGTTTTTATGTAGTTTTAATAAATAGACTATAGTATTTAGGAAAGTACAGTAGAGAACAGATGAATTTATGAATTTTGTTCTATGAATCTTATTTTACTAGAAGCAGAAAATTACATGCTGCAAATATATTAAGACATGCAAGGAAAACTTTAGATAAGTCTAATACAAAATGACTCACTTCTTTATTTTGCATAATAACAAAAATCATATCTTCCTGCTTTCTAAGGGTTGCGGGTAAAAGATTGCAGTTTTATTTATTACTTAAATTATATGTTGGACAAACAGGGAAGACTGGAAAGCTGACATGATTTATCTCATGTAATTTTGCAAATTGTCAACATGAAGTTGTTCTGTATTGCATTTGTAACTACTCTTAATTTAAGTGAATCAGCGTGCAACCATCATGCACAAAACAACTGAC
>NW_021939267.1:0-1493 GCF_001715985.3 Manacus vitellinus | reverse complement strand
CCCCCGCCGCACCGACCTGACCGTGCTGGTGGCTCACAACGACGACCCCACCGACCAGATGTTCGTCTTCTTCCCCGGTGAGCGGCGCGGCCCGGGCGGGCGCGGGCGGAGCCCCTCGCGGGGAGGGGGTTTGGGGCTCTCGGTGACCCCGGGTGTGGCTCCTTCCGCAGAGGAGCCCAAGGTGGGGATCAAGACGATCAAGATGTACTGCCAGCGCATGCAGGAGGAGAACATCACCCGGGCCCTGATCGTGGTGCAGCAGGGAATGACCCCCTCGGCCAAGCAGGTGCGTGGGGATGGGGCCATGTCCCACTCGGGGCGTTCTGGTGGGCGCTGGAGGCTTTCCCTGTCTCTTTCTCAGCGCTGTTTTTAGGTGAATAAAAGCCCAGCATTGCCTTGCGGGGAAAGGCTTTCACTAAAGCCTGTTGTGCTTTGGCACAGGCTCTTCCTCAGCCTCAAAGTGTCTTTACCCAGAGCAGCTGGTCCTGGTGGCAGCAGCACAGCCGAGGGCCCATGAGCAGCTGAGAAGTGGGGGAAGGAAAAGGGGGTATTTTCCAGGGGCCAGGAGGTCCATGTGCTCATTCCCAGCCTGGCTGTGTCCATGTGAGCACAGGCTGACCCCGGGTGTGGCTCTGGGCACTGCCAGGGCTGTCCCAGCTGCCTCTGACTGGCCTTTCCCTTCCAGTCCCTGGTGGACATGGCTCCCAAATACATCCTGGAGCAGTTCCTGCAGCAGGAGCTTCTGATCAACATCACTGAGCACGAGGTGAGTGGGTGGGGGGTTGTCTCCAGCCCTGTGAGGGGCTGGTCCCTGTCCCTGGTTCATCTCGGCCTCTCCCGTGTTTGCAGCTGGTCCCAGAGCACGTTGTCATGACCAAGGAGGAGGTGACAGAGCTACTGGCCCGATAGTATCCTTTGATGGCCCTTTGATGGCCCTTTGGTTCCCTGTGCATGTCCCTCCCTCCTGCTCAACTGTGATGAAACCTTGGGCTGAACCCCCCATTCCTGCCACGGTTCTTTTCTGTTCCATGAGCGTATCCAGAGCTCCTCCTTGACTCCCAGCACAGCAAACTGAGGGAGAACCAGCTGCCCAGGATCCAGGCTGGGGACCCCGTGGCCCGGTACTTTGGGATAAAGCGCGGCCAGGTGAGAGGAACAGGCTGGGGCAGCAGCTCCCTGTGCCAGGGGAGGGAGAGGATGGTCCTTGGTGGTGTTCCAGAGCTCTGGGAGCAGGGAGGGGTGTCCCTGTCCTGAGCTCTGCACCCTGCAGGTGGTGAAGATCATCAGGCCCAGCGAGACAGCAGGACGGTACATCACCTACAGGCTGGTGCAGTGACCCCAGCGTGGGTAAGGCCCAGGGAACCCCAGGGCTGGGGGGGCTCTGGGCAGTGCTGGGGGCTGGACGGGGTATTCCAGGGTCAATGTGAGGCAGCTGCTTCCAAGGAAATGTCTCAGAGCTTTGAGTGGCTTGTGGAGGGAGAGATGTGGCCCCT
>NW_021939266.1:78553-79837 GCF_001715985.3 Manacus vitellinus | reverse complement strand
TGTTAGCTGGCTGGTAAACAGGACATTGCGATTAGCAAAACAAAAAGCAACTGAGTACCACCTGTGTCAACAAAGGAAGGGAGTGAGAGACAGAATTAACATCTAAGTGCCAACAAAGAAGAGAGTAAGAGGTGAGATCAACATTTAAGCAGAACCAATAATGAGCTTAGGTTTTGCAATATGTATGAACTAATTATAAAACATATATTAAGCTGTTAGCAATGATCAATAAACGAAGCTTGTTGATTCTCATATTGAGGGTCTCACTCTTCCCTCGTCACGACATCCCAGTATATCCCAGTTGCCCTCAGCATGCTCACAGTCATACCCAGTTACTTCCACTTGCCCCAGATGCTTCCACTTCCCATCAGTACGATCCCAGTCACTCCCAGTCCATGCCAGTTGCCTCCAGAATGCACCCTGTCATACACAGTTACTTTCAGTTTCTTTCAGGGTGATCCCAGTTTCTCCAAGTGTGTCCCCAGTTGCCTTCCAGCATGGCCCCACTGGCTCCCAGTTCCCCTCTATGTAGTTCCACTCACTCCCAGTATGATTCCAGTCACTGACAGTCACTCCCAGGATGGTTTCTGTATGGTCCCAGTCACTCCCACTAGGATCCCACTTGCCCCCAAGGTGGTCCCAGTTGCTCCCAGTCCCCCCCCCAGGATGGTTCCTTTCCCTCTCAGGGACTCCCAGTCTGAGTCCAGTCTGGCCCCAGGCACTTTCAGTCACTGCCTGGACGATGCCATTTCCCCCTGCATGGTCCCAGTTGCTCCCAGCATGATCCCAGTATGTGTCCAGTCACCCCCGGTATGATCCCAGTAACTTGCAGACACTTCCAGTATGAATCCAGTTTGTTCCCAGTCATCCCGGTATGGTTGCAGTCCCTCTCACATACTCCCAGTATTATTGCAGTCACTCCCAGTATGATCCCAGTATGAGCCCAGCAGGGGCCCAGCTGTTTCCAGTACGATCCCAGTTGCCCTCAGCATGGTTCCAGTTTACCCCTACTGTGCTTCCAGTCACTCCCAGTATCATCCCTGTCACTCCCAGCCACTCCCAGTAGATCCCACTTGCCTCCAACATGCTCCCAGTCACCCCCAGTATCATCTCAGTCACTTTTAGTAATGCCCAGTATCATCCCACTATGATCCCAGTCACTCCCAGTACGATACCAGTCTCTCCTAGTAGGATCCAAGTTACCCCCTGCATGGTCCCAGTTGCTCCCAGTCACCCCACTAGAGTTCCACTCCCTCCCAGTCCCTCCCAGGACCATCCCAGTAG
>NW_021939266.1:71998-73313 GCF_001715985.3 Manacus vitellinus | reverse complement strand
TGGAATGGGAATGGGAACATTGGGAGCAGATTGAGGACACCAGGAATTGGAATGGGGACACCTGGAATGGGAATGGGAACACCTGGAATGGGAATGGGAACGTGTGGAATGGGAATGGGAACACCTGGAATGGGAATATTGGGAGTAGACTGGGGACACCAGGAATTGGAATGGGGACACCAGGAATGGGAATGGGAACACCTGGAATGGGATTAGGGAAAACAGAGGTGGGATGGGAACACCTGGAATGGGAATGGGAACAATAGGAATGGGAATGGAGACACCTGGAATGGGAATGGGAACACCAAGAACTGGGAATGGGGAAAACAGAAGTGGGATGGGAACATCAGGAATGGGAGGAGGGACAATAGAAATGGGAATGGGGACACCTAGAATGGGATGGAACACCTGGAAATGGAATTGGAACACATGGAATGGGAATGGGAACACCTGGAATGGGAATGAGAATGCCTGGAATGGGAATGGGGACATCAGGAATGGGATGGAGACAACAGCAATGGGATGGAAACACAAGGAATGGAAATGGGAACACCTGGAATGGGAATGGGGGCAGCAGGAATGGGAATGGGAACACCTGGAATGGGGATGGGAACACCTGCAATGGGAATGGGAACACCTGCAATGGAAATGGGGACACCAGGAATGGGAATGGGAACACCTGGAATGGGAATGGAGACACCTGGAATGGGATGGGAAACTCTGGAATGGGAATAGGAACACCTGGAATGGGAATGGGGACACCTGGAATGGGAATGGGGACATCAGGAATGGGAATGGGGACACCTGGGCTGGGAATGAGAACATTGGGAATGGGAATGGGACTACTGGGAGCAGGTTGGGGACACCAGGAATGGGAACGGGAACACCTAGAATTGGAATGGGGACACCTGGAATGGGAATGGGAACACCTGGAATGGGAACATTGGGAGGAGACTGGAGACACCAGGAATTGGAATGGAGACACCTGGAATGGGAATGGGAACACCAGGAATGGGAATGGGGAAAACAGAAGTGGGATGGTGTTATAGATTAGGAAATCAGGGGAATTTTTCTTCCCCTGCCCTCACTCCAAGGGAAAGAAAGGGAGTGAGCAGGGGGAAGGGAAGTCATTAGCATTACAAAAGATGTAGCCAACCTAGGATAATGGGCTATTTGGAGAAAGAGGAGAGGTAGGCAGGGGGCTGGGCGCTGGTGGGAAAGGTGAGAGGCAGAGTGCTGTGGCTGGCTCCCGGGGTGCAGACAGGCATTTTGTTGGGGAGGGGGACCGGAGGTCTAGCTTGGTTTTTTGGCTGTT
>NW_021939266.1:69546-71418 GCF_001715985.3 Manacus vitellinus | reverse complement strand
TTTTTTGCCAACATTCATATATTTCTTAATAAAGGGTTGTTATTTCTTCTGTTTTTCCACATTTTCCTCGAGTAAAGCCCCTTAATTTGACATTACAATTGCAGAGAGAGAGGAGTTGGGTCTACCTCACAACTCATCCTCTTTAGCAAACAGTCTAGTCTCTTCAGACTGAGACAGATGGGAACACCATCAATGGGAGGAGGGACGATAGGAATGGGAATGGGGACACCTAAAATGGGATGGAACACCTGGAAAGGGAATTGGAACATGTGGAATGGGAATGGGAACACCTGGAATGGGAATGGGAACTCTTGGAATGGGAATGGGGACACCTGGAATGGGATGGGAACAACTAGAATGGGATGGGAACACCTGGAACAGGAATGCAAACACGTGGAATGGGAATGGGAACACCCGGGCCCGGGCTGTGTCCCTGGTGAAACAGGAGGCCAGGCCCAAAAGAGTTAACGAAGAAATTTGGGCCTGCTAACAAGCTACCAACATCCAAGACCATCTGTGCTCGTTCTGTTCTACTGACTGGAGCAAAGCTTCAGAGAATAGTACAGGAACATGTCCTAGGCCTAGAGGGGATAAATTAGAGAGACAGCAGGATCAGGGAGACATTTGAATAGGAGGAATAGGCCGGGAGCCAGGGTTTTTTCTAAGCTTCAGTGAGTGGGTCAAGAACAATGGAAGAGAAGGAAGGTCAAGCTGAGGAAGATGAGCTGAAGCCCCCAGAGCCATGGAGGAAGAGTGGAAGTACCCTCAGGATTAAGGGCCAAGAGAAACACTGCCCCAAGCCCCGCCTGAGCCCCACCTATACTCCGCCTATTATTAATATGCATAGATAGATGTTGTAATCACTTGAATATGCATTTAATCACAGCTGAAGATTGTATAAAAATGCTGATTTTGTGTGAAGCCTTCGAGCAAGTTTGTCCAGTGCGAGCTGCCTTGCTCCCAACGTTGAATAAACAAATACCTTGCTGCTTAAAGATAAAAAAGTCTCTGAGCACTTTCTCGGATGGATTTTTCGGATTCCCCAAGAAGGCCAAAAATGTCCTCTCCTGAGCCCAAATGACTCAGATGAATTCCTTTGGCCACATGCAAGGGCTGTTGCACTTCCCCCTTGTCTGTAAGAAAGGAGTCTTAGTCAGCCCCTGCACCATCTGTGTGGAAATGTTGTCCCCAGGGCTCTCCAGGCCCCCCCTGGGTTGCTCTGTGCCCAGCCCTGCTGCCCTCCCAGCAGAGTGTAGGGTGGCAATCCCTGTGTTCTTGGAACCCTGGGAGCACGAGGCTTCCTCCAAGGCAAGGCTCTGTGCAGCCCAGCCTGCCCTTTGCCCAGAGCTCCTGGCCAGCTCCTGCCCTTCCTTCCTGCCTTCCTGAGGAGTTGTTGCCATCCAGGGCTACCCTCCCAGCACTCAGTTGTCCCCCAGGGCTGGGCAGTGTCTGGGGGGAGTCTGTTCCTGCTTGCCCAGCAGAGATGAGAGAGCTGGGGAGGGGACAGGAGAGGCAGCACAGTCAGGGCAGGGCTGCCTTGAGTCAATCCTCTGCAGCTTTACAATCTCCTCCAAATTCTTTGGATTTCTTTGGGGAACTTTGTTCAACTGAGCCAGGAGCCCAGTCCAGCTCAGCAGCACAGCAACAGCCCCAGGCATTGAATGACCCTCGGGGGTTGGTGCTGAGTCCCTGAACATCAGACAAAGAGCAAGTTAAAGAAACCTCTGAAGAATTCCAAGTCAGATCCAAGTCCACAGTTTCTCCTGGTGTTAATGGGTCCCAGTGAGGGCCAGCACTGAGGAATTGTCCCCTGCTTCCAGTCAGAGCTGAAAACTGGAGGCAGTGATGACAGGTGGGGACAAGCAAAGTCCC
>NW_021939266.1:66156-67166 GCF_001715985.3 Manacus vitellinus | reverse complement strand
GGCCCAGGAACCAGAGAGGCCCTGGCTGGGAAAAGGGAAGAGCGAGGATTGAAAGCAAAGAAATCAAATGATATAAAGAAATACATCAAATTATATATTCAAAGAAACAAAATTCTATATGCAACTAAATAAAATTATATAAATGCGTAAATCACATTATAGAAATAAATAAAACAAATTATGGAAACAAATTAAATTATATAAACAAATTATTAAAATTCTATCAACAAAAATATCAGATTATATCTGCTGATAGATCAAATTATATGAATGAATAGATCAAATGTTATATGCTGATAATGAAAATTATATAAACAACTAATTACAAATAAATAAATAAAATGAAACTAATGGTTAAAATTAAACAAGTAAAAATTATATAAACATATAAAAGTATAAATTATATGAAAAAATAAATTATTTAAATATAAATGAAATTTAAAAACAATTGAATGAAATTATAGATGCTAATAAATAAAATTATATGAACAAATAAATAAAATTGCATGAACAAATATTTTAAAATAATAAACAAATAATTAGAATTTTATATAAATAAATGAAATTATATAAACAGATGAATGGAGTTTTAGATCCTAATAAACAAAATTATATGAACCAATAAATAAAACCCTTGTGTGACATTGTCTGGTGTTCCCTGGGCACTGAGGGAAGAAGAGAAGTTTATCAAGGTGCCAAATGCCCACGGAGATCTTGGAAATCAGCTCTCCAGGATGCTTTGCTGGCCTTCTCAGTCAGCTTGAGCTCTTCACATACACTTGTCCTCAGCGTTTTCTCTGAAAGGGTCACTGTGGTCTGAAGGGTCAAACTCAGAAGTGTCGGAACCTGCAGACAGTCCTTCCTTCCGGGCAGAGATGCAGCTGCTTGGGAATGCTATTCCCTGCTCTCAGCTTCCCACAGAGCTGTGGGCACACATTCTCCAGGCAGCTCACTGAATGCAGAGTTTCCTTCCAACCTGAAGGGAGTCTTTGCTCTACAACATCTCTGCC
>NW_021939266.1:55992-59494 GCF_001715985.3 Manacus vitellinus | reverse complement strand
GGAAGGAAGGAACTCGGAAGGAACTTGGAAGGAAGGAAGGAACTCCGAAGGAAGGAAGGAAGTCAGAAGGAAGGAAATTGGAAAAAAATTGGAACTCGGATCTCAGAACTCAGAAGGAAGGAAGGAAGGAAGGATGGAACTTGGAAGGAAGGAAGGAAGGAAGAAACTCGGAAGAAACTCAGAAGGAACTCGGAAGGAAGGAACTCGGAAGGAACTCGGAAAGAAAGGAACTCGAAAGGAACTCGGAAGGAAGGGAGGAAGGAAAGAACTTGAAGGAACTCGGAAGGAAGGAACTCAGAAGGAAGGAAAGAAGGAACTCGGAAGGAAGGAACTCGGAAGGAAGGAACTCGGAACTCAGAACTTGGAACTTGGAAGGAACTCAGATGGAAGGAACTTAGAAGGAAGGAACTCAGAAGGAAGGAAGGAACTTGGAAGGAAGGAAAGAAGGAAAGAAGGAAGGAAGGAACTAAGAACTCAGAAGAAAGGAAGGAAGGAAGGAACTTGGAAGGAAAGAAGGAACTCGAAAGGAAGGAACTCGGAAGGAAGGAACTCGGAAGTAAGGAAGGAAGGAACTCGGAAGGAAGGAACTCGGAAGTAAGGAAGGAAGGAACTCGGACGGAAGGAACTCGGAAGGAACTTGGAACTCGGAAGGAACTCTGAAGGAACCCGGAAGGAAGGAACTCAGAAGGAAGGAACTCAGAAGGAACTTGGAAGGAAGGAACTCAGAAGGAAGGAACGAACTCGGAAGGAAGGAAGGAACTCGGAAGGAACTCGGAAAGAAGGATAAAAGTAACTCGGAGGGAACTCGGAACTCAGAACTCGGAACTCGGAACTCGGAACTCGGAAGGAACTCTGAAGGAAGGAAGGAACTCGGAAGGAAGGAACTCGGAAGGAAGGAACTTGGATGGAAGGAAGTAACTCGGAAGTAACTCGGAAGAAACTTGGAAGGAAGGAACTCGGAAGGAAGGAAGGAACTCGGAAGGAAGGAAGGAAATTGGAAGGGACCCGGAACTCAGATCGCGGAACTCAAAAGGAAGGAACTCGGAAGGAACTCGGAAGGAAGGAAGGAAATCAGAAGGAAGGAACTCAGCAGGAACGCGGCAGGAAGGAAAGAAGGAAGGAGGGAACTCAGAAGGAAGGAAGGAACGCGGAACTCAGAAGGAACTCGGAATGCGGAACTTGGAACTCGGAAGGAAGGAAGGAAGGAAGGAAGGAAGGAAGGAAGGAAGGAAAGAACTCAGAAGGAACTCGGAACTCAGAACTCGGAAGGAACTCAGAAGGAAGGAAGGAACTCTGAAGGAAGGAATGAAGGAAGGAAGGAAAGAACTCAGAAGGAACTCGGAACTTAGAACTCAGAAGGAACTTGGAAGGAAGGAAGGAACTCCGAAGGAAGGAAGGAAGTCGGAAGGAAGTCGGAAGGAAGCAAATTGGAAGGAAATTGGAAAAAAATCAGAACTCGGATCTTGGAACTCAGAAGGCAGGAAGGAAGGAAGGAAGGAAGGATGGAACTTGGAAGGAAGGAAGGAAGGAAGGAAAGAAGGAACTCGGAAGGAACTCGGAACTCAGAACTCAGAAGGAACTCGGAACTTGGAAGGAAGTCGGAAGGAAGGAAGGAAGGAACTCGGAAGGAAGGAAGGAACTCGGAAGGAAGGAAGGAAGGGAGGAAGGAAGGAAGGATGGAAGGAAGGAAGGAAGAAACTCGTAAAGAAGGAAGTTGGAACTCGGAACTCGGAATGCGGAAGGAACTCAGAACTTGGAAGGAACTCGGAAGGAAGGAAATCAGAAGGAAGGAACTCAGATGGAAGGAAGGAACTCAGCAGGAACTCGGATGGAAGGAAAGAAGGAAGGAAGGAACTCAGAAGGAAGGAAGGAACGCGGAAGGAGGAACACAGAAGGAAGGAACTCGGAAGGAAGGAAGGAAGGAACTCGGAAGGAAGGAAATTGGAAGGAACTTGGAACTCGGATCTCGGAACTCAGAAGGAAGGAAGGAAGGAAGGATGGAAGGATGGAACTTGGAAGGAAGGAAGGACGGAACTTGGAAGGAACTCAGAAGGAAGGGAAGAAGGAGGGAACTTGAAGGAACTCGGAAGGAACTTGGAAGGAACTCAAAAGGAACTTGGAAGGAAGGAACTCAGAAGGAAGGAAAGAAGGAACTCGGAAGTAAGGAACTCGGAACTCGGAACTCGGAAGGAACTCAGATGGAAAGAAGGAAATTGGAAGGAAAGAACTCAGAAGGAAGGAAGGAAGGAAGGAACTCAGAACTCAAAACTCAGAAGGAAGGAAGGAAGGAACTAAGAACTCAGAAGAAAGGAAGGAAGTAAGGAACTTGGAAGGAAAGAAGGAACTTGAAAGGAAGGAAGGAAGGAAGGAACTCAGAAGGAACTTGGAAGGAAGGAACTCGGAAAGAAGGAAGGAACTCAGAAGGAAGGAACTCGGAAGGAAGGAAGGAACTCAGAAGGAAGGAAGGAACTCGGAAGGAACTTGGAAGGAAGGAACTCTGAAGGAACTCGGAAGGAACTCTGAAGGAACTCGGAAGGAAGGAACTTGGAAGGAATTCGGAAGGAACTCGGAAGGAAGGAAATTGGAAGGAACTCGGAACTCGGATCTCAGAACTCAGAAGGAAGGAAGGAACTTGGAAGGAACTCGGAAGGAAGGGAGGAAGGAAGGAACTTGGAAGGAACTCAGAAGGAAGGGAGGAAGGAAGTCTGAACTCGGAAGGAACTCGGAACTCGGAACTCAGAACTTGGAACTCGGAAGGAACTCGGAACTCGGAAGGAACTCGGAACTCGGAAGGAAGGAAGGAAAGAACTCAGAAGGAACTCAGAACTTGGAACTCATATTTCGGAAGGAACTTGGAAGGAACTCGGAACTCGGAACTTGGAAGGGAGGAAGAAAGTATAGAAAGAAAGAATGAAAGAAAGAAGAAGTCTTTTTTTTTACTTTTCAGGGTGCAGTTCTTCTAATATAATTTCTGTGGCACTGGTTTAGGTGTCTCTTATTTTTAAGGCAGCAGTTTTGATTTCTTGCAGTTGGAATTCTTCTTTCTCTTAAGGGGTATGAACATGAGAACACAATTTTAAAGGCATCTGGGGCTGGACATGGTAATGAAGGGGCCAACCTGTGTTAATTGGGGAGTTACACGAGTTTTTACTGCAGTTTCCAAAGAGTTAATTTTTCTTCTAGTAGGATTCCATGGGGGATAGAGGGATTACAGGGGTTTAGGCATGGTTTTAACAATCATCTCAAAAAGTCCTTCTTAATTCTTCTTGGAGCCAGGTTTGTATCTTTGGGTTGGGTGTCAACAGGTCTGGGCAAGGGTCCAAATTTCTTCAGATCGTGAGATGTTTGTCAACCGAGCTTTCTTTTGCTGGAAGCTGGGTTTGGGCTCCCACACTCGTGGGATCTAGAGGGAGACTGCAGATCACAGCTCTCAACCAGACTGCAGAGCACCACTGTCAACCAGACTGAGACCACCATTGTCAACCAGACTGAGACCACCACT
>NW_021939266.1:53519-55328 GCF_001715985.3 Manacus vitellinus | reverse complement strand
TTTCAGTTATTGGTTCAATCCCTTTCCTGTTTTCTAACCTCAGTGGATATTGTTTCTTAGCCACTGGTTTGGCTCCTGGTTGTAGTTCTATTCAAGTGTCAGTGGCCCAGACTAACACCCAGACTAATGGGCATTGCTCATTTATAACTTGGTCAATAACTGGACTGTTTTGTTTGGGTTCTACACAGCTCACAGCCACACTCAGAGCTGCCAATAATTGTTCTTCCTTTGCTTTGAAGTGGCCCAATGTGCATCCCACGGGAGTCTTGGAATTTATCTCCTTACTCACTTTGGTTCCCGTTGTGAAAGCAGGGGATTAAATCTAAAATATGCAAACAACCACAACTGTTGTACTCCAAATAATATTCAACCGTCAGACCCGAACACTGCTTTTCGACAAGGACTTCCTAAAATCACCATTTTTATAACCAATCTTCTAAAAATCACCATTTTTATAACCAACTTCTAAAAATCACATTTTATAACCAACTTGCACCAAAACAAAAATCCACAGGATGTCCCCCTTAGACCACAGATTTGCCCGGCTTCTACAATAAACCTGGATAGCCACACAAATCCACGGGATGCTGCTGTTGACCACCAACTGCACACTCTAGAACAGATCTGCATGCTTAAAACACAAAATTCAGACTGGATTTTAAGACCCTGTTTCGAAAGGAACACCGGCCTATGAGTCCTACAGCAGTAATATCAGACACACCGAGTTTCCTCCAAACTTTGGTTGGTTCCACATCTAATACAATACAAATTTAAAGTCCAGCCTAAACTTATTTCCTGGGTAGATCGGGGTCCTACAATATACTTCAAACAGTTATTACATGAAGCACACATGTACAAGGAAAAACTGCAGAATGGGGAGATCTTAATTCCAGGTCTCAGGCTGTGTGGTGTATTCACAGTCAATTTTTCAGACCCCCCTCCCCATAAAAACCTTAACAGGATGTTTCTGTGGCTGGTTCAGAAGGAACAGACACTTCAGGAGCTCCATTTTGCTTCCAACACAAAACAAGACAACACAAAATTATCGACAGAACATAAACCAAACAGAATACTGTGACCACTGCCACTGTCCAAGAATACATGATACAATAGGTGCCTCAAACCATAAACAAAAGAACAACCAAAAGGAAACTTAGATACCTTGTTTCCCTCAAAATAAACCATATTTGGCCAAATACAAACAAAACTGGAACATACCAGCCCCAAGGGGATATGATACTCCACAGGAAGAGCTTCCTCTCCCCTCCCAGCGAGACGGCGCCGTCCTCGTGTTATGGGAACCCAAAACCAAACCAGGCAAACCCAAATATAAACACCTTTTATCGACAGGCAGCGTTCTTGGCCAGCCCCCGCAGGAAACCACAGAAGAAGGGGAGACCCTTCGGGTGAAAAGACTCATCGAGGGCACCCGAGGGGGTCCCGAGCTCCGAGGATTCCGCAGCCGGGTGGGGAAGGTGTCCTGCCACGGTCGGCAAAGGAATCCGAAAAATCCGGAATAAAGAACTGCCAGGAGAATTTTGGGTCTGTTGAGCAGGAAAGGGGTTTATTGACGACGTCGGGAGTGAGCGTGGTTCGCACCACAGAGAACTTGCTCAAGGGTTTCACACAAAATCAGGGGTTTTATACAATTTTCATATGTGATTAAATGTGATAAATCATATTAATCTGATCACAACATCTGTCTATGCATATTAATAACGGGCAGAGCTCAGGCGGAGCTTGGGCAGAGCTTCTCTTGGCCCTCGGTTCTGGGAGGGGTTTAGGTGAGTCTGGGGTCTCTGCTCCTCT
>NW_021939266.1:45111-46036 GCF_001715985.3 Manacus vitellinus | reverse complement strand
TCAGCTCCGGGCAGTCTCTTCTCCAATGTCCCTTCTTCTTACAGTTAGAACATCTGTCATCTGCTATGTCCTGCCGGCAGTTAGACCTCTGATACCTGGGGTTACGTTTATGAGGCTCTTTATAGCCACCTTCTTGTTCCCTTGTTTTCCTTTTCTGCTCCCTATTTTGATATACCGTCCAGGCTATATCTAACAGTTCACTAATATCCTTTCTATCACCACCTGCCTTCTGCAGTTTTCTTCTTATATCATCTGTGGACTGCCCTTTAAATAAGTATACCAGATTTTTCTTTCCCATATCAGACTCTAGATCAATATCCGTATATTTTCTGATAACATCTTTCAATCTGTTTAGAAAATCAGTGGGTGACTCATTTATGTCTTGTCTAACCTCATACATTCTGGACCAGTTCACCGCCTTTGGAACTCCATGCCGAAATCCATAAATTACCCAGTCTTGATAACGTTTCAAAGCTCCTAAACCTGCTGCCACATTAGGATCCCATCCAGGATCCGTGAGGGGGAAGATATCTTTGACATCTTTGCCTGGAAACTGCCCAGAGGTTTTTTGCATTTCTATTGCCTTTTGAGCAGCTCTTTTCACCATTTCCTTCTCTGTTTGGTCTAATAAGGTATCCATCATAACCTCTAGATCACTCCAATCAGGATTCTGAGTTTTGATTGCTCTTTGGACATAATTTGTCATCTTTTCTGGATTATCTCTATAAACCCCCACACAATCTTTCCATTGCTGCAACTCAACCAGTGAGAAAGGAGCCTTTATTAATATCATGCCTTGATTGGTCACAGCTTGTCTTAAGGGGGCTTCTAACGGTGGCTTGTCTTTTGCCCTTGTTCTACTTGCAACCGGATCGGGGAAAGCTAACGCTTCGCGAGCCAATTTTCCCTTCGGTTTTACTACAGG
>NW_021939266.1:43115-44121 GCF_001715985.3 Manacus vitellinus | reverse complement strand
GCCAAGCATTTAGAGACAACCTACACAGCTCTTCCTTCTTTAAAGGTGTCTCAGAACCAGCTAAAGTTTTCCAGTGTTTTAGAACCAAACTTTTGAATCCACACAACCCATGCTTGCAAAACAAAAGCAAACCAATCGCACACACTGAGTCTCGAACTCACAACCTTCAGGTCACGAGGCTGTTAACATAACCTCTAAGCTATTTACCAAGCTACAAACTATAGAGCCCCACCGGCCCTCCCACAGCGTCAGAGCACCGGAGGGCGTCCCCTCCAAACCAAACGCTCTGACCTGGGATAATTGGTGAACTATCCCGTTCGCCCCCCCTGAAAATTGACTTTCTAGACTGTTCCGAGGGCCCAAGTCAAACTTTTCAGGAATCCGTGCCCCCTATCCCAGGACACAAAACTTTCCCGCAGCTGCTAACTAACCAAATAGGTACCGTTTCCTTATTCGCTCTTTTCTTATCTCACCTCTATGCTCCGTGCTTGTTTTTCGTGGGTTCTGTGGAGCTGGGCTTCTCAGACTGGGCGGGAATTTATCTCAGATAAAAGCCGGCTCGCTGAGGAATATTCCTGCTGATGAAAGTTTCCAGTCTGAAGAAGTCCCCAGTCCAGTTCTTCCCGTACGGGTTCCACCACTGTTGCCGGTGTATTTTGGTGCTGAAAAAAATCTCCGGAGCAGTTAATTAGGGGTGAGATAAGAAAGGGTTTATTTACCAAGGCAGTAGGTGATATAAGACACGCGCCCAGGCCGTGCCTGAGAGGTTACATTTTATAACATTATCCATCCAATCCCAGATGTGTCCACCCTTTGGTCCTTCCTCTGGTCCACCCCGGGCCCTCCCCCTGAGAATTGGGTCTGGGGTCTCTTTGGGACCACTTACTTCATCACCTTCAGCTTCATCAGAGCACAAAGGGTACATTGTTACCTAATTTTTGACCGTATTCTGTGGTTTAGGCCCTGATATGCTGTTCTCCAAACAGTCTAGGCCTTTGCCTTGACA
>NW_021939266.1:38517-42265 GCF_001715985.3 Manacus vitellinus | reverse complement strand
GAGGACTGGCAGGCAACGCAATCTCTAAGACAGGGAAATAATTTAGTGACATTTCCAGAACCTTAAGAGTCATTAACACCTGACTCAGTCAGAGATAATGAAAACAATATCTCTGACAACGACAATGAAAGCAACAGAGGTGAGGATGATTCATTTATTCTCGCAACTGAATCCATCCTAGACTCCCAGAAAGACCAAACGCCAGACGAAATACCACTGGTGAAACTACCGGACAAAAATCCATCCTGTCCGTGTTGTAAGATAAAAATATCGTGAGTACAGAGGCTTGTAGACCACCTTCTTAGACTACATGGGAAAAGAAAGATCATTTTCCAATGCAATAAATGTGGTCTGCAAAGTGACAATTATCGCTCTACTGTTTGTCACTATCCATTGTGCAAGGGCCCCAAAGGGATGGTTACACCTGGAAAATGGATTTGTGAGGAGTGTGAAAGGAGCTTCCAATCTAAAATTGGCCTGGGACAGCATAAAAGGCTGAGTCACCCAGAAGTTAGAAATCAGGAAAGAATTGCTGCTACTCGCCCTAAAGTGAGAACAGCTCGAGAATCAGCTCGTAAGTGTTGGTCAAAGGAAGAGGAAGAACTGCTGGAGACACTGCTAAAAAGATACGAGGGAGAAAGATACACCAATAAACTAATCGCTGAGCATATCCCATCTAAGACAATGAAACAGATCAGCGATAAGAGGCGGTATATGATCCCTGTACAAAAAGAAAGGGAAGACCAGAAAGTATACGTACAGGTAGAGAAAAGAAAGGAACAATCAACAAATATAGATACATCAACCCCAGATCAGTTGAGGGCACATTATGTGGCAAAGATTGAAAAAGGGATAAGAACAAGAAAGAACTATCCAAGGGCATTCCAGAAAATTGTTGAGGGGACAGCAGACGTCCATGCATTAATTAACAATATAACAGAAGAATGGTATGGACACCTAGAGGCTAGATGTCGAGCAGATAAAACATCAAATAAGAAACCGAAGAGAGGCCAGAACCAGGATACACAAAGTAAGAGAAAAGCAGCAAGATGGATGAAAAAGAGAGCAATTAAAAGGGGATAATATTTGAGATTCCAAAAATTATTTTACAAAGACAGAGGGAAATTGGCACGAATAATTCTTGATAATATAGAATCTGTGAAATGTGAAATACCATTCCCAGAGATATACTCTGTATTTAAATCAAGATGGGAAACAACTGGTGGGTTTAAAGGCCTTGGAAAGTTTCGATCTGAGGGAATGGCGGACAATAACGCCTTTAAAGCAATGATTACAGAGAAAGAAATTATTAAAAACATCAATGAGATTAATAAAAAGGCAGCTCCTGGACCGGATGGAATTACAGTAAAAGATCTAATTAAAATGGATCCCAAATATTCACAAACTACAGAAATCTTTAACTTATGGTTAACATCTGGGAAAATACCGGACATGATAAGGGGATGCCGTACTACATTACTACCTAAATCAACTAAGCCAGACCGTCTTAATGACATCAATAACTGGAGACCCATTACCATCGGGTCTGTGATCTTAAGGCTATTCTCAAGAATACTGACGGCTAGGCTAACAAAGGCGTGCCCCATAAACCCTAGACAGAGGGGTCTTATAAAATCACCAGGTTGCTCTGAAAACTTAAAATTGTTACAACTTCTTATTAAGAATGCTAAAAGAGAACACAAAGAACTGGGAGTGGTGTTTGTTGACATCGCTAAGGCTTTAGATACAGTAAGCCACGAACACATTATCACAGGTTTAAAGCAAAAAGGGGTAGATGCTCACATCATTGATCTGATTAAAAATATGTATGAGAATAGTTATACTCAAATTGGCACTAAAAACGAGCAATCTGACCCAATTCAAAAAAAGGTAGGAGTCAAACAAGGGGCCCCTATGTCTCCTTTATTATTTAATTTGGCTATGGACCCTTTATTATGCGAATTGGAACAATATGGGAAAGGTTTCCATCATAGGAATAATTCGATCACTGCAATGGCTTTTGCCGATGACTTGGTCTTACTTAGTGGATCCTGGGAAGGCATGAAGAAAAACATCGAGATACTTGAGACATTTTGTGATCTGACAGGCCTCAAGACGCAAGGGGAAAAATGCCATGTTTTTTTCATCAAACCCACTAGAGAAGCATATACCATCAATGACTGTCCCCCATGGACCATAGGCGGTACACCCCTAAATATGGTTTGTCCGGGTAGCTCCGAAAAGTATTTGGGCCTTCAAATTGACCCATGGGTACAAATAGCCAAACCAGATATAACATCAAGAATAGAAACATGGTTGGACTGCATTACCGAAGCACCACTCAAACCATTTCAGAGAGTGGACATTTTAAAAACATATGCCATCCCTCGAGTAATATATCTAGCAGATCATACAGAGATAAAAGTTGGATTTTTGGAAGCCCTAGATCTAAAGATTAGGACAACGGTCAAGAAATGGCTACATCTACCAGCCAACACTTGCGATGCTATCATATACTCCAGCATCAAGGATGGAGGACTAGGCATTACCAAACTACAGGCACTGATCCTGAGTGTGCAAGCTAGAAGACTACATAGGCTAGCACAATGTTCTGATAACACTTTAAGGGCTGTTTTGCAGGAGGAGAACATCATGCAGACATATGAGAAACTATGGACAACAGCGGGAGGAGACAAGGATAAGATCCCGAACATCTGGACAGCAAAACCAATGGTGGAAATATCAACTCTGGGTGAGGAAGAGGCATCTGAATGGGAAGTGAGTACACCAAGAAACATCTACCCACGGCCTTGTAATTGGAAGAAGATGGAGTTCCAGAAATGGACCCAACTTCAGTCCCAAGGTATTGGAATTACTAACTTTGAAGGGGATACAATTAGTAACAGCTGGTTGAAAAACTATAGAGGTATACCCCATAGGAAGCTCCTGACAGCTCTGCAGCTGAGGGCAAATGTCTATCCCACTAGAGAATATCTAGCGAGAGGACAGAAGGAAGGATACATCAGGTCCTGTAGACATTGCCAAGCCGGGAATGAATCCTGTGCTCATATCATCGGGCAATGCCCAGTCGTGAAAGATGCCAGGATAAAGCGCCATAATTACATCTGTGGCATGCTGTCAGAGGAAGTGAAAAAGAAAGACTGGGTAGTCTACCAGGAGCCTAATATAAGAGACAGAGAGGGAGAGCTATTCAAACCCGACCTCATCTTCGTTAAAGACAAACAGGCACTTGTCGTGGACGTGACAGTAAGATACGAAGCGGATGACACCACGCTGGAAAAAGCAGAAAAGGAAAAGGTTAAGAAATATCAACATCTAGAAAAAGAGGTCCAAGAGTTAACCAACACAGACAAAGTCACCTTCATGGGCTTCCCCCTTAGAGCGAGGGGTAAGTGGTACAATAAAAACTTTGATCTTTTGCAAACCCTGGGATTATCAGCCTCAAAGCGGGAAAGGACAGCCCGAGCGTTGGCGTCCAGAGCCCTTCTCACCTCTGTTGACATTGTGCACATGTCTGCAAGTAAAAGTTCACACAGCTCTGTAAGTTAATGCATTCTGTTATCTATCTGTTACAACTCACTGTTATTTACTCATGTATACTGTCTTTTATTATATCTTATTGTTTCCTAGTAATGTTATTAGTTCTTCGCTTGTAGTATCCTAGATTTTACTGTTATTAAAGCTGTGGTATCTATTGTGACCCCATAACCCGAAAGTGACGAATCTC
>NW_021939266.1:32555-33924 GCF_001715985.3 Manacus vitellinus | reverse complement strand
ATTCCCTTTCCAGGTGTTCCATCCCATTTTAGGTGTCCCCATTCCCTTTCCTATTGTCCCTCCTCCCATTCCTGGTGTTCCCATCCGACTTCTGTTTTCCCTATTCCCAGTTCTTGGTGTTCCCATTCCCGTTCCAGGTGTCTCCATTCCCATTCCTATTGACCCCATTCCCATTCCAGGTGTTCCCATCCCACCTCTGTTTTCCCTATTCCCATTCCAGGTGTCTCCATTCCCATTCCAGGTGTCCCCATTCCAATTCCTGGTGTCCCCAGTCTGCTCCCAGTCTTCCCATTCCCATTTCTGGTGTCCCCATTCCAATTCCAGGTGTTCCCATTCCCTTCCTCGTGTCCCCAACCTGCTCCCAATGTTCCCATTCCCATTCCAGAGTTTCCCATCCCATTCCAGGTGTCCCCATTTCCATTCCAGGTGTTCCCATCCCCATTCCAGGTGTTCCCATCCCCATTCCACGTGTCCCCATTCCCATTCCTGCTGCCCCCATTCCCATTCCTAGTGTCCCCAGTCTGCTCCCAATGTCCTCATTCCAGGTGTTCCCATTTCCATTCCTGGTGTTCCCATCCCATTGCTATTGTCCCCATCCCATTCCTTATGTCCCCATTCCCATTCCAGGCATTCTCATTCCCATTCCAGGTGTTCCATCCCATTCTAGGTGTCACCGCTGTCATTTCCCTTGCTGGTTTACCTTTAAACCAGTACACCAGGTCTGTGCCCAACAGGGTCCCTGTGGATCATCCAACGCAGGTCCTCCGATGGCTGATGGAGTTGGAGCAGCGGCCGAAGCTCTTCCCACAGTCGGGGCACTCGGGGCTTCCCTTACCGGTGGGTCTGTTGGTGGGAGGTCAAGACAGAGCTCCAGATGAAGCTCTTCCCACACTCCCCACACTTGTGAGGCCTCTCCCTGATGTGGATGCAATGGTGGGTGTAGAGGGTGGTGCTGAAGCTCTTCCCACATTCCAAGCACTTGTAGGGCCATTCCCTGGTGTGGATGCAACAGTGTTTGCAAAGGCTGGAGCTGTCCCTGAAGCTCTTCCCACACTCCGCACACGTGTAGGGCCGTTCCCACTGTGGATCATCTGGTGTCGGAGCAGGTTGGAGCTCTGAGTGAAGCTCTTCCCACATTCCCCACACGTGTAGAGCCTTTCCCCAGTGTGGATCATGTGGTGGTTGTGGAGGGTGAAGCTCTGTTTGAAGCTCTTCCCACACTCCCCACACGTGTAGGGCCGTTCCCCAGTGTGGATGTGCTGGTGCCTGAGGAGGTTGCTGCTCCTGCTGAAGCTCTTCCCACATTCCAAACACCTGAAGGGTTTCTCCCTGCTGGGAGGCTGCTCAGGGACCACCAGCTCGCAGCTCC
>NW_021939266.1:19350-21167 GCF_001715985.3 Manacus vitellinus | reverse complement strand
CGACTGGGATCAAACTGGATTCGTACTGGAACTGTCTGCAATTACCTGGGATCATACCAGGGGTGACTGGACTCATAGTGGGATCATACTGGGAGTAACTGGGACCTTGCAGGGGCAAATGGCATCGTCCAGGCAGTGCCTGAAAGTGCCTGGGGCCAGACTGGACTCAGACTGGGAGTCCCTGAGAGGGAAAGGAACCATCCTGGAGGGGGACTGGGAGCAACTGGGACCACCTTGGGGGCAACTGGGATCCTCTTGGGAGTGACTGGGAGTGACTGGGATGATAGTGGGAGTGACCAGGACCATACTGGAACCATCCTGAGAGTGACTGTCAGTGCCCAGGATCATACTGGGAGCAACTGGGATCATGCTGGCAGCACAAAGGACAGAGGGAGGGGAGGGGAAAAGAGAGGGGAGGGAAAGAGAGGGGAGGGGGAATTTTAGAAAGGATAAAGAGGAAAGAAAGACAAAAAAAAAGAAGAAAAGTAAGAGAAAAAGCCGAGTTTAAACATTCAGTAAATGGGTGAGTCACTGAGAGCTCCCAGGTCAAAGGCAGGTGAAGTGTTTGCAGGGGACAGGAGCCTGTTCAGGGCTCAGGAGCTGCTGCTGCCCAAAGGGAGGAAACGCACCGAGGGCTCGGAGCAGAGTTTGTGCTTTGGGGCCTTTGCCAAGAACCCGCAGGAGGGAAAGCAGTTCCAGCCAGGGGGGCCCAGGGCTCCCAGCACGGGCCCAGGGGCTCCCAGTCACCCCCAGGATGGGCCCAGTCACCCCCAGGATGATCTCAGTCACTTTTAGTCACACCCAGTCCGATCCCAGCATGATCCCAGTCACTCCCAGTCTCATTCCATTCTCTCCTAGTAGGATCCAAGTTACCCCCTGCAAAGTCCCAGTTGCTCCCAGTCAGTCCCAGCATAATCCCAGTCACTCCTGGTCTCTCCCAGTATATCCCAGTTGCCCCCAGTGTGGTCCCACTCACTCCTGGTTGCTCCCAGTAGCTTCCAGCATGATCCCAGTTGCTCACAGCCACTCCTAGTCATCTCCAGTGTTGTCCTAGTCACTCCCAGTATGATCCCAGTCACCTCCAGCATGATCCCACTTGCTCCCAGTATATCCCAGTTGCACCAGCATGGTCCCAACTGCCCTCAGAATGCTCCCAGTCACTCCCAGTATGACCCCAGTCACCCGAGCATGAGCCAAGCTGCTCCCACTGTGATCCCAGTATGATCCCACTTGTCCCTAGCATGGTCCCACTTGCTCCCAGTTCCTCCCAGTGTGATCCCAGTTGCTCCCAATTGCCCGTGGCAGAGACCCAGTCGCTCCCAGTATGATCCTAGTATGATCCCTGTATGATCCCAGTATAATCACAGTTACCCCAGCATATTGGGATGAAGCTGGGATGATATTTTTGGTCTGTGTTTGGCCTTAGCCACCTGCAGTAGTTTATAGTTCTCCCTGCCAAGTTCACTGATAAAACAGTGAATTTTGCCTTGGAGGGAGAACTTCTGTATAAACTGTTTTAATTGGTCTCCTGTGATTGGCTAATGGCTCGTCAAGGGCATTTGGAGGAGAAAGTGATGATGAGGTAAGGAAGGCTCGACCCCAGACTCCATTAAGAAAGACCCCCAGGACTCATTGCAAAGGCGTGGGGGGATTTCTGAAGTTCTCACGCATGCACAGGAGGGGTGCACTGACATAACCAAGGGGGTGGGATTGGGACCCCCTGACAGGGCAGTGCTGGCCACACCTCCCCGGGCAGGTGTGCTCAATGAACTGTATAAAAGCAGACACGTTTTCCGTGCTGGGGGCCGGCTCTACAC
>NW_021939266.1:6693-8005 GCF_001715985.3 Manacus vitellinus | reverse complement strand
GTGGCCTCACCTGCGCTGAGTCCAGGGGAAGAATCACTTCCTTGGACCTGCTGGCCACCCTGTTCCTGATTGTATTAGGGAGGGTTCAAAACCATACTGAAACTCGAAACCAAGACACCGTTAAAAGTTTAACAAAAACCAGTATTTATTACCAAGAGGTGGCCAACAAAACGAACAAACCCAATAGGGAGGAAGGAGGAGAGAAATAAGCCCCCAGTTACCCAGCTGTTGCCCATAAAGTTCTCTTACCGACCTAGCAGGCCTATAATTACCCAGAGCAGAAGCTGCATCCTTGGAGAGTCAGTAAGTTCACAAACTGGCAGGTGTCTCTGCCAAAGGCAACATTGTCCTTGATATGAAGTTAGCTCTCCCCAAGAAAGCACTATCTGCTTTTTATACAATTAATTGAGTGGCCACAACCTCCCAGGTGTGGCCAGCACTGCCCAGCCCGAGGCCCTCAGTCCCACCCCCTTGGTTATGTCAGTGCATCCCTTCTGTGCACCTGAGAACTTGGGAAATCCCCTCATGCACGCACAGTGTGTTTTGGGGGTCTTTCTTAATTGAGTCTGGGGCCGAGCCTTCCTCATCCTCCTCCTCAAACTCTCCTTCAAGCGACCTTGGAGGACAACTGGCCAATCACAGAACACCAAATACAACAGTTTATACAAGAAGCTCTCTTCAAGGACAACTTTCCTGTTTATCAGGGCTTGTTTTCCCATAACTTGGCAGGGAAAGAGCGAAGCTTTCACAGGTGGCAGGGCCAAACACAGACCAAAAATATCAGCATAAATTCACCCTGGTACAGGGGGTCAAACCTCTCCCATGAAGTCCGAGCAGGTCCGGGCTGGGGGCAGAACAGGGCGTAGGAAACGAAGGCAAACGGGAACCAGCAAACAGCCAGATGAGCAGGCCGAGAACAAAAGGACCCCGGAGCCTCTCCAACACACCCCTTGCCTGAGCTAAGGCCAAAGTGAAGGGCTTGCCCTTTGCCCAGGAGAAAGCAAAAAACTCCACCCCCCCAGAGCCTTCTGAGGGCTCCCAACCTGCAATGTGGGCTGGGCCAGTTCCTTTGTGGGTGTGAGCCACCCAAGGCAAAGCCCCCTCCACCATCCAACATCTTTCTTTTCCAGTGGGGCAGGGGAAAGAAAAATTCCTGCTTGGTTTTTTAGAAGTAAAGCTATGACAGGGATCCCCTCCCCCCTGCCCTCACTGCCCCCAATAACAGGGACTGGGGAGAACTGGGAAGCTTTACTGGGAACACTGGGAGCAGCCGGCTGGGGTCAGAATAAAAGCAGGGCCGGGGGGGAACCAC
>NW_021939266.1:4755-6425 GCF_001715985.3 Manacus vitellinus | reverse complement strand
TCTCCCGCAGGTAGAAGCCGAGCCCCAGCGCCAGGAAGACCAAGCCCAAGACGAAGCCCCCGACCCCCACCAGGATCTTGCTGCGGACGGTGTCCGGTGGCATCTCTGGGGGGAGCCGGGGGGGTCAGCACCCCCAAAACCTCCTCCCACGCACCCCCCGGCACCCCACAGAGCCCAGCCCGCTCTCCCCCAGCCCACCCGGGGGTCCCTCCAACCTCCTGCCAGTCCCTTCCCAGCCCCTGCAGGGATCCCACCCGGCCCCTCCCAGACCCTTTAGGACCCTTCAACCCCCCTCCCATCAACCCCAGCACCCCCCAAACTCCCTCCCAGTCGCCCCCAGTCGCCCCCGGGGCTGGGGGGGCCGGGCCGTACCCCAGTGCCGGCTGAGGGGGTGCTCCAGGCTGACGTGCTCCACCTGGCAGCTGTAGGTGACCCCGCGCCGGGGGGGGATTTCCAGCATCACCAGCACCTGGTAGGTCCAGTCCCCGTTGGGGACCACGTCGGTGGCCACCACGTGCTCCGGCAGCTCCTGCCCATCCTGGAACCACCTCACCTGCACCGGCCCAGGGTAGAAATCCATCACGGAGCAGAGCAGGCGGCCGGGGCCGGGCTGGGAGCTCGACGGCACCAGCGAGATGGACACGCTGGGGGGCACTGGGAGGGACGGGGGAGACACTGGGCTGAGCTGGGGGGCACTGGGAGGGAGGGGAGAGGGCTTGGAGGGCATTGGTAAGGATTGGGATGGCACTGGGAGGGACTGGGATGGCAGTGGGCGGGACTGGGAATAGACTGGGGTAGAAGGGGAGGGGCTGGGGGGGCACTGGGGAGAGAGTTGGGAGATGTGGGAGTGAAGTGAGAACGACCGGGAATGGACTGAGAGGGTCTGGGAGTGGAATGAGAGGGACTGAGAGTTAAGTGAGAGGGACTAGGAATGATTGGTCTGGACTAGGAAGGAAGCGATCGGGACTGGGAGGCTGAGTCGTGGTGAGGGAACTCTTTGGTTTGGGTCTGCCTGGCAACTGGAGCGTCATCAGAGAGACGCGCTGGGATTGGCTGAGGGGCGTGAGCTCGGTGGCCCCAGCGGGGTGGAGACGCGGGGGGGATGCACTGGGAGAGACTGGGATGGATTAGGATGGACTGGAGTGCACTGGGAGAAACTGGGAGAGACTGGGAGAGACTGGAGTGGACTGGGAAAAACTGGGAGGGGGCCAAAGGGCATGGGGAATGGCACAGGGAGGGCTGAAGGGTCTGGGGTGATTGCCAGGGAGGGTTTGAGGGGCTCCAGCGTCATTCCCGGGGCAGGGGCCGAGGGGACCCGCTCTGCCCCACACTCACCTCTCCTCTCCACGGTGAACGGAGCATCAGCCTTGTAGTTGTACCGGCAGTACCTGTCCACCGCAGAGCGTTTGTACTCCAACCATTCCCGTTTACTGTTGAAGTGCCTGGCCTGGATCTCCCCACGTGGGGTGTCCCCCACATAGACCCCCACATCGCTGTCGAAGTGTAGGAACTGCTCCCGGTTGTAGATGTGCCTCTCGACGAACCTCACCCGCTCGGTGCCGTTGATGAAGTGACACTCGTGGTTTGTCATCAGCTGGAACACCCCTGTGTGTGCAGGACACGGGGCAGGGGGTTCCCCATCCACCCCATTATCCCTCAGCCCCCCACAG
>NW_021939266.1:2300-3374 GCF_001715985.3 Manacus vitellinus | reverse complement strand
TACCCCAGTGCCGGCTGAGGGGGTGCTCCAGGCTGACGTGCTCCACCCGGTACCGGGGGGGATTTCCAGCATCCCCAGCACCTGGTAGGTCCAGTCCCTATTACCTTAAGAGAGCACGGAGGAAAAGACTCCAGGCCAGGGGAGTGGATGAGATGAGATAAAGAGAGCAGGTCCTTTAGTGGAGCCTCAGGCCAGAGGAACACACACCACGTGCACCCCCCAGGCAGTGGCTCTGTGATTTTATAACAAGGTCCATCCAACCCCAGATCTCTCCACCCCCCAGTTCTGCCCCGTTCTGCCCCCACACACCCGTTTGGGAATTGGCTTTGGGGTCTTTGGGACCCCTTCTTCCTCAGATTCATCTTCTTCGCAGCACCCACAGTCCTTGGAGCTCCTCCAAAGTTCTGGGCTTGAAGGGGGCTGTGTCTGTGTGATGTCTTCTGGTCCAGGCTTTTCTACAACTCTACCTTGAAAAGAAGACTAAACACGCTAACGGGATTTAGAGGGATTGATATGGGATGGGGTAACAGGGTTGGGGATGTGCAAACATGCTAAGGTGCAAACAGGGTAAGGGATAGAATGCAGCTACATTAAAATCTACAATCACTACACCACTACTTCTAAAATCTACAAAAGATAAAAATTCCAAGAAGCTCTGAGGCATCACACCTCCTCTTTTACGGTTCTATCCCAACTTTTTATAAGTCAATCATATTATATTATAGAGTTCCATTTCTATGTTGGTTAGGTACATCTTTTATATACTTTTATATACTTTTATATGCCTTTATATACCTTTTATAAACCTTTTAATGTCTTAATAAAATCCCAGGGATCTTGCTTGGAACTCCCTGCATCCGGGGACCGAGAGGATCTCCCTGAATAACACTTTCAGTGAGCACTGGAATCCTCAGGATCCTGGAACCCCTGGAGCATCAACAGCTTTGTCCCTCCAAAGGGGTCCCAATTTGTTTCCAGTGGTTCAGGAATACAAAATAACCCAAATACCAGTTTCCAAAACAAATCAATTTATAAGTCCAGAAATCACAAGTTAATATCCAAAATAGCAGAAAG
>NW_021939266.1:0-1452 GCF_001715985.3 Manacus vitellinus | reverse complement strand
CACTGATCTTTGTGCTTTTCTTCAAGTGTTTATTTCGCCAAACTCTTTTATGGAGTTTTCCAAAAGCTCTCTATGCCTTTGCTAACCTGTTGTCCATCTCTCCGTCAATCTTACCATCCGAGGAGATGAGGCTCCCTAGGTAATTAGGTTGCTGGACTGATTTGAGCTCTGATTGACCAATGGTGATATGGGGATGATGGAAGACTTCCTGAGGTGCAGGTTGATGGAGAACTTCTGTTTTCTTTTAGCTGACTTCCAGCCCAAAGAGCTCAGCAGCCTCAGCAAAGCAGGACGTTAAACGCTGCAGAGCTGCTTCTGTGTGAGCGACGAGAGCGGCGTCATCAGCATAAAGCAGCTCCCGAACAAGATGGTTTAAGGTCTTGGTGTGAGCCTTCAAGCACCTTAGGTTGAAAGGGCTTCCATCAGTACGGTATCGGATGTAGATCCCGTCCTGATGAAGACGTCATGTGTGTTACATATTCATGACCCACCGGCAGTGGGCGGTGCTCTCTGTAAATCATGGACACACCCCTGGCGCCTGCGCACTTCTCTCTGCTGCTCGTCTCGGTGGTCGCGGGGGGTGAAGGCTCAAGGTCTTCCTCTCTCGGAGCGTGCGCAGTCGCTCAGCGCCTTCCCCTGGCGACGGCTCCTCATTGGCTGCCCGTCCGTCCACTCCGTGTCCCATTAGCTGTTCATTGGCTGCATTTGCTCCATCGCACCCTCCCATTGGCTGCCCCTTTGCGCCCCCACGCAGCTTTCCCATTGGCTGCCTCTGGGCAGCTCCCCATTGGCTGCTCACCGGCAACCCGGCTGTTCTCTGAGCAACAGCCCCGCCCCTTCCAATGGCACTGATTGACCTGTGCCCATTGCAGGGACCTTCACACCCTCCCAGCACCCGCAGCTGAACAGTCTCCCTTATAAACAGCAGTGCAACATTTTCCCAATAGCGACTGAACATTTTCCCTTCTCGTCCTGGGGCCAGGTACGGGGTGCAGAGGGGTCCTCATGTCTGGGAATGGGGGTTCAGGTGGTCCCAGTGCTGGATGAGGTGGATCAGGGGGTCCTGGTGCCCAGGAATAGAGATTCAGGGGGGTCCTGGTACCAGGAACAGGGGCATGGAGGGTCCCTGTGCCCGCAAATGGAAGTTCAGGGGGGTCCCAGTGCCCAGAAATGGGAGTTCAGGGCGGTTCCCGTGCTCAGGAATGGGAGTTCAGGAGGATCCCCTTCCCAGGAATGGGGTTTCGGGGGTCCCTTTGCCCAGGAATGGGGGTTCCACAGGCTGGATAAAGGAGTGTAGGTAGGTCCCTGTACCAGGGAAGGGCTGCAGAGGAGTCCCCTTCGTTAGGGTTAGGGTTAGGGTTAGGGTTAGGATTTAGGGTTAGGGTTTAGGGTTTAGGGTTAGGGTTTAGGGTTAAGGGTTTAGGGTTAAGGGTTTAGGGTTAGGTGTTAGGG
>NW_021939265.1:0-1498 GCF_001715985.3 Manacus vitellinus | reverse complement strand
CCACTCTCTCTGTAAAGCACCTCTTCCTGATGTCCAGCCCTGGAATGGGCTCCAGCTCCTCCCCAGCTGAGCCCCCGGCGCTTTTCCTCCCTGCGACCTGTTGAGAAGCAAATGTTCGGGAGCCACTCCCGCCGATCCCTTCTGCCGTTTGCCACGGGCTTTTCCAGCCCTTCTGTCGGCAGAGGGTCCAGCTGGACTGGGCTGGCAGGGACAGGCAGCCCAGGGATGTTGGCTCCATCAGCTGGGAGCAGGGTGATCCGGGCTGACACTGAGGGGTGCTGGACTGGGAGCACTGGAGCAGGATGCTCTTGGAGCAGGATGCTCTTGGAGCAGGATGCTCTTGGAGCAGGATGCTCTTGGAGCAGTGCACTGCAGGATTGGAGCGCTGGCCGAGGCTCTGAGACCTCCAGTCCTGGAGCAGCTGCACAGCAACAACCCCAGGCTTCATCACCCCTCTTTCAGAGCAACATTTGCCATGAGAATCTTGATTTTTGGCGTATTTGGGTAAAGAAGTTTGGGGCAGTTTTCAAGCCAAAGCACTTGTGTGCTTTGCATTTCCACGAGTGTGTAAATGGGGATTTCCTTGCACGGCTTCCCTGGCACAGGCAGAGGGTTCTCATTGCTCTCAGGAATTCGGGAATCCTAAAAGGTTAAGCCTGTGGGGTGTTCTCAACCCTGCAAGAATTAATGTGGTGACATTTAGCTGCTCATTTTTTGTCTTCCCACACCCTTCCTCCCCCCCTTTTTCCTTGGAAAACCACAGGAGTTGTTTGCTTTGCAGTGGTGCCTATTTCAAATTATTTTAAGAGAAATCAGGACCTTCCTGTTAATTTCTTGGGCAAGAAAGACTTTTGACATATTTGGCTTCTTAAAAATATCTTTATTTATTTACCAACTCAATGCAAGAAATGAGAGAATAACCCTGGTTTGGGGGCTTGGACCATAATCCCATGAAATCTTTTCCCCTCAGGCTCTAGATTATGATTTTTCCTTTTCCTCCTCCTTTTTTCATCCTTTTTTCCCCCCCTCTCTTTTTTCCCCCACAACAATTAAATCCAGAACTATTAATATTAGTTATACTCTCCATAAAAATCAGTCCATTCATCAGAATAAACAACCACTCTCTCAAATGATTATAACAAAAAACAGCTGAGTTAACACACATTTCCCTACCTTGTGAGGGGATGACTCTTACAGGGCAGCATAAAAACTGATTAATGCACTTTGGTTCCCCTGGTTGCCTTAAGAAATAGAAAACATTAATATTTTTCCATTAAATATTAAGAGCAGCGAGGCAAGGGATGATCTGCTTGTGCAGTTTCCTAGAGCTGAGAGTCCTGATGAGGTGAAATCCAATCGATCTTCCATTTCAATTAATTTAAGAGTTTCAATTCTATAGAGTCAAATGCACAGAAACAAGTTTGATGTGAGGTAGAAATTCAGGGACACGGTGCAGGTGCCTTATTTTGTGGAACTTCCTGTCAAACATTTGGGAAAA
>NW_021939264.1:0-1557 GCF_001715985.3 Manacus vitellinus | reverse complement strand
TCTTCCACTGAAGCTTGCTCAGAAAATACTCAGAGCATTCTTGTGGCCCTTCTGTGGACTCCACTCTCTTCAATAGGTCTAAGTCTTTCCTGGGCTGTAACACAATTGCTGTAACAATTTTAAATTGCAAAAAGAGGAAAAAATTTGGTTTTTTATTTCATACAAGAGATATATATTGTGTTGTAAAATGTTCCACTTTTTGGTCCTCATAACTACACAACAATAACATCCTTTCATACCTGAGGTTCTAAGAACTACAAAGAGTCCTTGTGCAAAACACATACACCGGAAAAGCATTCAAAATAAAAGACTAAGAGACAATATGCAAGAAGACAATACGAACCTAAGAGATGTTTGTAAGAAGTTATCAAATTATAACCTCTGGAGAGCAAAACTGCTTAGATTTGGAAGTTCTTATACTGAAACAAACTCTCAGCCTCCAATTGTATCATGACTATTTAATAAATTTAAAATCTTGATTAAAAATAAAATTATACATACTGGGGAAAGCTTCAAGGGAATATGTGAATCAAAAGTAGATTTACATTTAGTAAGTATTTCTGCAGAAAGATCTCACCAGGAGGACAGCCATGATACCAGCATCTCTGTACATACAGAGGCTACTGCATGATCAGGAAATATTCCTACACAATGATCTTGGAATGCAGTGAATTCTGTGCGCATAGAAATTCTGAATTAATTCCTTTTCATTATCAAAAAAAAAGGGGGGGGTGGGGAAGAAATTCTTTACAGATGAAGAAATTCTTTACAGAGAGGGTAATCAGGCATTGGAATGAGCTGCCCAGGGAAGTGGTGGATTCTCCATGCCTGGAGGTTTTTAAGATGAGACTGGATGTGGCACTTAGTGCCATGGTCTAGTAACCACAGCGGTAGTGGATCAGGGGTTGGACTCGATGATCTCAGAGGTCATTTCCAACCTGGTTGTTTCTATGATGCTATGATTCTATGATGGAGATTTCAAGTGAGTATAAGTGCAGTTTAAGCCTCTTTAGAACACAAGGACTGTCACGTGTTCCTCAAGTCCACTGACCTGTCACCAGGAATAGCAAGAACACATGGAAAGGAAGACCATGCTTACAGTAAATATTCCCATTACATCCTTTTATCCCAGAATCACGATATAAAGACTCCCTGAGCCAAAGGTTGTAAGCCAGCCTTTGTGTTGAATAGCTGCCAAAATCTTTGAGGGCTGTCTGCAATTTCCAGGCAGCGTAAAAGGGAAAAAAGCATATGTGAGAATCACATCAGCCATCTTTAAAGAAATTCAGCATGTCCAGAAACCTTCAAGGCGGTGGTGAAGGATACCTGGAGTGGTTCTTGTTCATTTCTACTTGTAATCTGCAGTGGAGACACAGCATAATTGTAATAGCAGCTGCAGCTGTTCCCCAGGCTCTGTCGGGAGATAGTCTCACTTTCAGTTCATCATAAGCTGAAGGTGTGCCACAGACTCCCACACACAAAATCAAAACTCCCTGAGAATTCAAAAAGGAGTGGGTGGGTGGGTGTAGGGGTATCTTTCTTCCCTGAGTAGCATGT
>NW_021939263.1:0-1465 GCF_001715985.3 Manacus vitellinus | reverse complement strand
CAAAATATTGTGGGAAAAGGGGGTTTGAGTACTCCAAGACCCCCAAAAATCATGGAACGGGGCGGGAGTGGGCACATCTAGAGCCCAAAAATCCTGGGAACAGGGGGGTTGGGGCATTCCCAGACTCCCAAAGACTTGGAAAAAGATGGTTTGGGCACATCCAGAGGCAAAAAATCCTGGGAAAAGGGGGGTTTGGGACATGTCAGCGCCCTAAAAACCCAGGAACACAGGGGTTGGGGCACTCCCAGACCCCCAAAACCATGGAAAAATGGGGTTTGGGCACTCCCAGACACTAAAAATCCTGGGAACAAGGTGGTTGGGCACTCCCAGACCCCCAAAAGCACGGGAACAGGGGGGTTGGGGCTCTCCCAGACCCTAAAAATCATGGGAAAATGTGGTTTGGGCACATCAAGAGCACAAAAATCTTGGAAACAGGGGGGGTTAGAACATGTCAGCCCCCCAAAAACCTATGAACTAGGGGGTTGGATCACTCCCAGATCCCAAAATAATGGAAAAGAGGGTCTTAGACACTTCCAGAGCACAGAAATCCTGGGTACGGGGGTGTTTGGGTACCCTCAGACCTCCAAAATCCTGGGACAGGGGGGTTTGGGCACCTTCAGACCTTCAAAATGCGAGGAAAATGGGGTTTGGGCAATGTAAGCCTCCTAATAGCCCCATGAACAGCAGGGTTTGAGGCTCTATCAGACCCCAAACATTCTTGAAAAATGGGGCTTAGGTACTCTTAGACACAAAAAATAGGGAGAACAGGGGGGCTTGGGCAACCCCAGAGCCACAGAATTTAAGGAACAGAGGGGTTTGGGCACTCCTGGACCCCAAAACACTGGAAAAGAGGGGTTAGGACACACCCAGACCCTAAAACTCCTGGGAACAGGGGGTTTTGGGCACTCCTGGACCCGTAAAATCCTGGAGAAATTTGGTTTGGACACACCCAGACTCTGAAACTCCTGGGAACAGGGGGTTTGGGAAATGTCAGCCTCCCAATAAACCAGGAACAGGGGGGGTTGGGCTGTCCCAGAACCACAAAATCCTGGAAAAGAGGGGGTTATTTACTCCCAGACCCCTAAATTTGAGTGAACAGGGGGGGTTGGGCACTCCCAGCTCCTCAAATCTTATAAAAGAGCAGTTTGGGCACCATCAGCATCTAAAAAAACACAGGAACAGGGGGGTTGAGAATATTCAGACCCCACAAATCTTGGGAACACAGGAGTATGGGCTCTCCTAGACCCTTAAAATCCCAGAAACTGGGTGGGTTGGGGCACTTCCAGACCACAAAATATTGAAAAAGAGGAGTTTGGACACTCCCAGAGCACAGAAATCCTGGGAACAGGGGCTTTGGGACACACCCAGACCCTCAAAATCCTGAGAACAGGGGGATTTAGGACACGTCAGCCCCCAGAAAACCCCAGAATAAGGGAGCAGGGAACATTGACACCCTAAAACTCCT
>NW_021939262.1:0-1508 GCF_001715985.3 Manacus vitellinus | reverse complement strand
CTGGGAACGGGATAAATCCTCTGGGAGAGGGAGGGACCCACTGGAGGAGGGATAAACCCACTGGAAGAGGGATAAATCCTCTGGGAGAGGGAGGGAACCTGCTGGGAACGGGATAAATCCTCTGGGGTGGGATAAATCCTCTGGGATGGGATAAATCCTCTGGGAGAGGGAGGGAACCTGCTGGGAACGGGATAAATCCTCTGGGAGAGGGAGAAACCTCCTGGGAACGGGATAAATCCTCTGGAAGAGGGATAAATCCTCTGGGAGAGGGAGGGAATCTGCTGGGAACGGGATAAATCCTCTGGGAGAGGGAGGGAACCCCTGGGAGAGGGATGGAACCTGCTGGGAATGGGATAAATCCTCTGGGAGAGGGAGGGAACCTGTTGGGAATGGGATAAATCCTCTGGGAGAGGGAGGGAACCTGTTGGGAAGGGGATAAATCCTCTGGGATGGGATAAATCCTCTGGGAGAGGGAGGGACCTGCTGGGAACGGGATAAATCCTCTGGGAGAGGGAGGGACCCACTGAGATGGGATAAAACCTGCCTGGAACCGGGATAAACCCACCGGGATGCGATAAACCCCCCTGGAACCGGGATAAACCCTCTGGGATGGGATAAAACCCCTGGAACCGGGATAAACCCATCCGGATGGGGTAAACCCCCTCAGGAACCGGGATAAAACCCCTGGAACCGGGATAAACTCCCTGGGATGGGATAAACCCCCTTGGAACCGGGATAAACCCCCCTGGAACCGGGATAAACCCCCCTGGAACCGGGATAAACTCCCTGGGATGGGATAAACCCGCCTCCAACCGGGACACACCCCCCGGAACCGGGATAAACCCAGCAGGAAGGGTCAAACCCCCTCCGGAACCGGGATAAACCCTCTGGGATGGAATAAAACCCCTCCGGAAACCGGGACACACCCCCGAGAACCGGGATAACCCCCCCTGGAACCGGGATAAACCCTCTGGGATGGAATAAAACCCCTCTGGAACCGGGATAAACCCCCTGGGATGGAATAAAACCCCTCCGGAACCGGGATAAACCCCCTCTGGAACCGGGATAACCCCCCCTGGAACCGGGATAAACCCCCTGGGATGGAATAAAACCCCTCCGGAACCGGGATAAACCCCCTGGGATGGAATAAAACCCCTCCGGAACCGGGATAAACCCCCTCTGGAACCGGGATAACCCCCCCTGAAACCGGGATAAACCCTCTGGGATGGAATAAACCCCCTCCGGAACCGGGATAAACTCTCTGGGATGGAATAAACCCCCTCCGGAACCGGGACACACCCCCTGGAACCGGGATGAACCCACCAGGAAGGGTCAACCCCCCTCCGGAACCGGGTTAAACCCTCTGGGATGGAATAAAACCCCTCTGGAAACCGGGACACACCCCCCAGAACCGGGATAAACCCACCAGGAAGGGTCAAACCCCCTCCGGAACCGGGATAAATCCTCTGGGATGGAATAAACCCCTCTGGAAGGCGGGACACACCCCC
>NW_021939261.1:0-1548 GCF_001715985.3 Manacus vitellinus | reverse complement strand
CAGTGGCCCAGGCAGCTGCTGCCATGTGGGCACAAGCTCTGCTGCCCAGGAGGGTCCCGTAGTGCAGGGGTTTGCAGATGGCAACGTAGCGGTCGTAGCACATGATGGTGAGGAGGGAAAACTCTGCTAACATGAAGAAATAAAAGAAAAAGGCCTGTGCAGCACATCCCATGTAAGAGATGGTTGTGGTGTCCCAGAGGGAATTGTGCATGGCTTTGGGGACAGTGGTGCAGATGCAGCCCAGGTCTGTGAGGGAGAGGTTGAGCAGGAAGAAGCCCATGGGGGTGTGCAGGTGGTGGTCACAGGCTACGGCGCTGAGGATGAGGCCGTTGGCCAGGAGGGCAGCCAGGGAGATGGCCAGGAAGAGCCAGAAGTGCAGGAGCTGCAGCTCCCGTCTGTCTGCAAATGCCAGGAGGAGGAACTGGGTGAGGGAGCTGCTGTTGGACATTTGCTGTTCCTTAGGACAGGGTCTGTTCAGAAAAGGAAAAGACAGGGAACAATTAGGAGATACCCCTCTCAGCAAAGATACTCCATCTTTCATAGTAATCCCCCCAAACCATTTGTATTTCCCTTATGCTGGCTCAGAGTGGTGTGAGCAGCAAGAGTTCTGCCCATGTGCTGACAAGGGCTCAGCTCTGCTCTGCTGCAGTGGCAACATGGAGCTGGTTTTGACAGCTCTGATGATCACAAGGGATGTCAGATGTAACCCACCTTTAATAGAAAAGCTCCATTTCTGACCCCCTTACTCACAAGAGTGTGGTCTGCAGAACAGAGGTTTCTATTGTCTTTAGAATAATTCTTCTGTTAGATATGTTCCACCATTAAATCTGCAGAGTGTTCTTTTTAGGAGTAAAAATTCTCATTTTTATTGCTGAAAATGTAAAGAATCTTTAGAAAAGACAAGAGACAAAAGGGCTCAAATCTCTGTGGTTTCAAGCAGAGCCAGGAGAGCTGCAGAGTCCTTTAGCCTGTTTCCCATCTGCCATGCTCTTTACCTTGTGCTGCATTCACTTTGATTTCACACAAACAAATATTAAAAAACACACCCCCAAATACATGTGCAGTGATGAGAGCAGGACAATGTTGTTTCCAAGGTCAGCCCTGGGAAGTGTCCCCTGTGCCAGCCCAGAGGTGCAACTGTGCTGGACAGAGCAGAACAGGAGCCCTCCTGCAGAGAAGCCAAGGGCTGGGACAGGAGAGTGCCCACCCCCAAGGGAAGGCTCAGCACTGCCCAGGATCCTGTGCTCATTTCTGAGACTGCCTGAAATATTCACCTCTGAGAGTAAAAGAGTTGGAATTTCAGTGCAGCCTCCTGAACTGAGAGAACAATGTCTATGCTACAATGCCTAAGCAGGAAAAACACCTCAGGACTAATTCCTTTCCTGTAGCCCCTGTCTTTTCTTAGATTTGCAAAAAATTCTCCATTCAATGTGGTGTGAGCAGGTCTGACCCTGCAACAGGGAGACATGGAAAAGATCCTCCCCGCTGCCAGGTTTGCTCCTTGCCCACAGCCCTTGTGCCCCAGCCCTGGCAGCAGCTCCCCGGGCC
>NW_021939260.1:0-1450 GCF_001715985.3 Manacus vitellinus | reverse complement strand
ATGTCCTCCATATGTAGGTTATCCTGGATGTGGGTTATCCCAGGTGTTGGTTATCCCAGGTGTTGGTTATCCCAGACATGGATTATTCCAGCTGTGGATTATCCCAGGTGTTGGTTATCCCAGGTGTGGGTTATCCCAGACATGGATTATTCCAGCTGTGGGTTATCCCAGTGTGGGTTATCCCAGTGTGGGTTATCCCAGTGTGGGTTATCCCAGGTGGGTTATCCCAGGTGTGGGTTATCCTGACTGTACATTATCCCAGGTGTGGATTATTCTGCATGTGGTTTATCCCAGGCATGGATTATCCCAGTGTGGGTTATCCCAGGTGTGGGTTATCCCGGCTGTGCATTATCCCAGGTGTGGGTTATCCCCGTGTGGATTATCCCAGGTGTGGATTATCCAAGATATGATCGATCCAGGCATTGGTTATCCGGGATATGGATTATCCCGGCTGTGGGTTATCCCACTGTGGGTTATCCCAGGTGGGTTATCCCAGGTGTGGATTATCCCAGGTGTGGATTATCCCAGGTGTGGGTTATCCCAGTGTGGGTTATCCCAGTGTGGATTATCCCAATGTGGATTATCCCAGGTGTGGGTTATCCTGACTGTACATTATCCCAGGTGTGGGTTATCCCAGTGTGGGTTATCCCAGGTGTGGGTTATCCCGGCTGTGCATTATCCCAGGTGTGGATTATTCTGGATGTGGTTTATCCCAGGCATGGATTATCCTGGATATGATCGATCCAGGCATTGGTTATCCGGGATATGGATTATTCCGGCTGTGGGTTATCCCAGTGTGGGTTACCCCAGTGTGGGTTATCCCAGGTGGGTTATCCCAGGTGTGGGTTATCCTGACTGTACATTATCCCAGGTGTGGATTATCCCAGGTGTGGATTATCCCAGGTGTGGGTTATCCCCGTGTGGATTATCCCAGGTGTGGATTATCCTGGATATGATCGATCCAGGCATTGGTTATCCGGGATATGGATTATCCCGGCTGTGGGTTATCCCACTGTGGGTTATCTCACTGTGGGTTATCCCAGGTGGGTTATCCCAGGTGTGGATTATCCCAGGTGTGGATTATCCCAGGTGTGGGTTATCCCAGGTTTGGATTACCCCAGTGTGGGTTATCCCGGTGTGGGTTATCCTGGTGTGGGTTATCCCGGTGTGGGTTATCCCAGGCATGGATTATCCCAGTGTGGGTTATCCTGGTGTGGGTTATCCCATGTGGGTTATCTCATGTGGGTTATCCCGGTGTGTGTTATCCTGGTGTGGGTTATCCCGGCTGTGATTTATCCCAGGTGTGGATTATCCCAGTGTGGGTTATCCCGATGTGGGTTATCCCAGTGTGGGTTATCCCAGGCATGGATTATCCCAGGTGTGGGTTATCCCAGTGTGGGTTATCCCGGTGTGGGTTATCCCAGTGTGGGTTATCCCATGTGGGTTATCC
>NW_021939259.1:0-1829 GCF_001715985.3 Manacus vitellinus | reverse complement strand
CAATACCCAAGGCAGAGGAGGAGGAGAGCACCCCAGTGCTGCCCTACAGCCCCTACCCCTGCAGATGTTCCCCAGGGACACCAATACCCAAGGCACAGGAGCAGAGCACCCCAGTGCTGCCCCAGGGTAGTCCCTTCCCCTGCAGATGTTCCCCAGGGACACCGATGTCCCAGCCAGAGGAGGAGAACACCCCAGTGCTGCCCTGCAGCCCCTACCCCTGCAGATGTTCCCCAGGGACACCAGTACCCAAGGCACAGGAGCAGAGCACTCCAGTGCTACCCCAGGGCAGTCCCTTCCCCTGCAGATGTTCCCCAGGGACACCGATGTCCCAGCCAGAGGAGGAGAACACCCCAGTGCTGCCCTGCAGCCCCGGCAGTGCCAGGGAGCAGGGCACCCTTTGGCTGTGCACAGGGCAGGACAGGCCTCGGGCCGTGCCCCCTGGCACCTTCTGGGCAGAGACTCTGGACTTATGTTTGTCCCATCCCTTCTAAACCCTCCCTGAAACTCGGGCCACAAACTCAGCCCAGGAACAGACAGGGCAGTGCTAAAAGCTGCTCTCAGAGAACTGCTGTCATCAGGGCCATGATGCTGACAGGCCTCCTGTGTCCCACTCTGGGCAGAGATAAGAAAGCAAGTGAACCCTTTAAACACTGGCAAGAAGCATAATGGTATCTCTAAGGCTTAGCTGTCTGCAAAACCAGTAATAACTTCTACTATTATCCAGAAATCCAGTGCCTCTCAGATAATTTACCTTTCCCAGACAAGCACAAGTAAATATACACACACTGAAACCCTCCTACGAGAGGATGTTCAGGGATCTCGGGAGAATCTCCTTTGTGTTTTCTCTAGTTCCTTGCAACAGCATAACTAACTTTTTTTGAGCTACATCATTTTGCCTCTTTTGAAGAAAAGAAATCAAGCCTTTTCTCCTAAAAATAATTTTAATTTAAAGTTGCTTTATTGATGTAAGCTTAAGAAACAAGGGAAAAAAAGTAATAGAACATTTTAGGGAGTTTATGAAGTAAAATACAGCAGCACCTCTTGGGTGCTGGAAGCATTCACGCTGCAGCCCGATGCCTTTACAGCGGCCCCATCATGTGTTAATGATTACATATATTCATTCACTACCAAAAATAGTTTCCTCTAGAATTATGCACAAAGAACATTTGTCCACAGTGAATTTCAAGCTTGGCTGGTCTGCCTGGGTTACAGTTACTCCTAATTTCACAGTGGCAAAAATCCAGAAGTCTACTTTGTGCTAGCAGTTTATCTTACATTGGGATATTTTCTTCAGTCATTCAGAAGTTGGGCAACTGCAGCACCTAAAAATGGATATCTCTGCTGCTGGAACAGTTATCACAATACACAGATTACCATACCAAAATCCTAATTAGCTCATCTGGAAAGGGCATCTCTCCCTCTCTCTCTCCTTCCCCCCTCCTGCTTCTCCTCTCATTTTGGTCTCCTCAGGAAGCCACAAGTAGGATCATCTTGATCACTGTCACATGCCTTCAGAAATCAGTAAATGCTATCGAGACCGAAACATTTGCAAGCTCAGTAAGCAATGGCTACAGAACCAGCAGAAAAGGAACCACAACCAGAAATCCTGTGTGTTTTTCACATGACCATTGTCTCAGCACAGGAGCACCAGGGCAGGAGGGAGGGAAGGAGGCTCCTGCCCCGTGTTCCAAGTGCAGACAGCTCGTCCTTACAGTGTGAAATGTTTTACACACATTTTAAAAGTCAGCCACATAGAAGCCTCTCGAAGACTTCTCCTGTGCTGCTTTTAAACCCTCTACTCCCCCTTCCCCTCTCTTTTTTTTTTTTTT
>NW_021939258.1:0-1560 GCF_001715985.3 Manacus vitellinus | reverse complement strand
GCCACACTTGCTTCAAAAGGTCAGTGAAGAATGGCATCCTTCTGTTCTTTGGGACTGATTTGGAGACTTTCTCTTGATAGAGCTGGTAACAAAAATCATTAAATTACTGTATTTGTTGTGGTCCAAAGTAAGGTAAGGTTAAGAATTTGTTAAGTTCAACATAGTTTAGGGTGGCTGTGTGTCTTGAGCTTGTGTCCTGCCGGTTTGCAGCATTCTGTTGAGAAAATAGTTTTTACAGTCATTTTTTTCTTTGTTTCTGTTTCAGTGACACATCTGGGTTGGGGCAACTGCTCAATCACAAATAGAAGTGAACACTGAAAACAAAATATTCTAATCAGCTGATTATTTTTTAACTTGAGCTTTATTCTATTTACAGGACACTTAAAAAGTGTAATACATATAACAGGTTTTAACGTATCTTCAGCTGAATGTATTAGCCACAGACGTTTGTCTGATTAAGAGGAGTGAGTTTCAAGTGTGCTGTTTCAGTGTTGCTGACTATATGAAAACCTTTTTGGTTACCTTAGTTAAAAGGTTCAGGAGGAACATTAATAGATAAACCAAAATCTGCACGTATCTCTCTGCCTCTTTTTTCTTTCCTTCAGCTTTCATTTCTGAGCACAGTGTCATTTGATATGGACCATCCCTCTGGCCAGTTTGGGCCAGCTGTTCTGGCTGTGTCCCCTTCCAGCTTCCTGTGCCCCCCCAGCCTTCCTTGCTGGTGTGGTGAGGAACAGGCACAGCTTTGATGCTGTGCAAGCTCTGCTCAGCAATAGCCAAAACACCTGTTATCAACATTGTTCTGCTCACAGATCCAAAACACAGTGCTGTGTAAGCTGCTCTGAAGAAAGCTCACTCCATCCCAGCCCAAACCAGTGCATGTCAGTGGAAGAACTGAAACTAAACTGTGGAAGGTATATGTGTCAGAATAGGAGAAATGTTTTGTTGACAGTTCAGCAGCAAAGCCAATAGTGCATGATGGGCTGACCTGCTGATAATACTGGTTGTGGTGTGAGGTTTTTTGGTTTGTTTTTTTGACTCCTGCCTTTTGATGATACCATAAAAAAGAGGCCTAATCCAATGTATCCACATCTGTACCTGTGATGGAATTCTCCTGATTTATCTGCTGTCTGCATAAAATGATGGCCAAACTTACAGAATCCCCATAAATAAATATGAAGTAGAGTATCCCTACTGCTCAGGGACTTCATTACATGGGACATACCCAAACTAAAGATGAAGAACTTGATAGTCTATATAGTGTTTGTTGTGCTTCACTTTGCTTCTGAGAACTGTGATCTAACTAGACTTGACAAGGAAGAAGGGATTGGAGATACAGATATATTGATAATATCAATAGAATTCTTAGGATTGCATATTGTACATCAGCAGTGGTTCTGAAACCTTTCTCAAAGCTATGTGTGTGCCTGCCACTTTCCTGACCCTTTATTTTAGCATATTCTGACCACTCTCCATAATGTTTGATGGAGGACTCAAATATGCTTTATAATCTTAACTAAGCATGTTTTCTTTCTTCATCATGCTGTACAAGATGTACCA
>NW_021939257.1:0-1857 GCF_001715985.3 Manacus vitellinus | reverse complement strand
GACACAATGGGAATGTATTCTGGTTGCCATGGTAACCAACCGTAGCAATGGGAATGCATGATAGTTGCCATGGTAACCAACCGTAGCAATGGGAATGCATGATGGTTCCATGGTAAGTGACTGTAGTATGGGAATGTCTGATGGTTGCCATGGTAGCTGACTGTGGCAAAGAAGAATGTGTGATGGTTTGCATGGTAATTGACGGTAACAATGGGAATGTATGGTGGTTGCCATGGTAACAGACTGTAACAATGGGAATGTATGATGGTTGCCATGGTAATTGACCGTAGCAATGGGAGTGGATGATAATTTGCCATGGTAACTGACTGTAGCAGTTGGAAGTAGAATAGTTGCCATGGTAACCAACTGTAGCAATGGGAATGTTTGATGGTTGCCATGGTAACAGACTGTAGCAATGGCATGTGTGATGGTTGCCATGGTAACCGACCATAGAAATGGGAATGTCTGATGGTTACCACGGTAACTGACCGTAGCAATGGGAGTGGATGATGGTTGCCGTGGTAACTGACCGTAGCAATGAGAATGTATGATGGTTTCCATGGTAACTGACTGTAGGAGTGGAATGTATGATGGTTGCCATGGTAACTGACCGTTGCAATGGGACTGTATGATGGTTGCCATGGTAACTGACAATAGCAATGGGAATGTCTGATGGTTGCCATGGTAACTGACCATAGCGAAAGGAATGTCTGGTGGTTGCCATAGTAACCGACCATAGCAATGGGAATGTATGATAGTTGCCATGGTAACTGACCATAGCAATGAGAATGTATGCTGGTTGCCATGGTAACTGACCATAGCAATGAGAATGTATGCTGGTTGCCATGGTAACTGACCGTTGCAATGAGAATGTATGCTGGTTGCCATAGTAACCGACCATAGCAATGAGAATGTATGATGGTTGCCATGGTAACTGACCGTTGCAATGAGAATGTATGCTGGTTGCCATGGTAATTGACCATAGCAGTGGGAAGTATGACAGTTGCTATGGTAACCGACCGTAGTTACGGCAATGACTTATGGTTTCCGTAGCAGTGGAAATGGTGGGAAACCATCACGTATGGTGACCGTAGCAATGGCAATGTGTGATGGTTGCCATGGNAACTGACCGTAGGAGTGGGAACTATGATAGTTGCCATGGTAAATGACCGTAGCAATGGGAATGTGTGATGGTTGTCATGGTAACTTACTGTAGCAATGGCATGTATGATGGTTGCCATGGTAACCGACCATAGCAGTGTGAGTGTATGATGGTTCCCATAGTAACTGACATAGCAATGGGACTGTATGATGGTTGCCATGGTAACTGACTGTAGCAACAGGAATGTGTGATAGTTGGCATGGTAACTGACCATAGCAATGAAAATCTATGCTGTTTGCCATGGCAACTGACTGTAGGAATGGCACTGTATGAGGGTTGCCATGGTAACCAACCATAGCACCAGGAATGTATGATGGTTGCCATGGTAACCAATCACAGCTATGGCAATGTGTGATGGTTGCCATCGTAACTGACCGCGGCAGTGAGAATGTATGCTGGTTCCCATGGTAACTTACCATAGCAATGAGAATGTCTGATGGTTGCCATGGTAACTGACCGTTGCAATGGGAGTGTATGATGGTTGCCATGGTAACCGACCCTAGCAATCTCTCCTAGTTGCAAGAACCGGGACCTGTTTATCACTGGGTGGCTACAACCAAAACTGTGTATTCGACACCCTCTGTGGCATTTCTGATGGACTCTTAACAATGGATCTGTTGCAGCAGCTGCCCAGGGACCACCTGACACCTCAGCCTACCAGCTGGCTGGGAAAGAACTGTGCAAGGAGTGTTCCT
>NW_021939256.1:15941591-15942728 GCF_001715985.3 Manacus vitellinus | reverse complement strand
ACTACCCTACAAACTTTGCAAGCACACTTGCTTCTTCCTAAGAGTGGAGCTGAGGACTGGGGGAGGAGGAAGCAGGGTAGCATGGAAGATCAGAACACGCACCTCAGGAGAGCTGACTTGAGCCTCTTCAGGGATCTTCTTCCTTCGTGTCTGATGTCCTTTTTTTCCCACACTCGCTGTTCTAACCCCACAACCTGATTTGCTGCACACCCTGTCTCCTAAACCACCACCCAGCTAGTCTTTCTTGATGGGCCGAGCTCTTTGTTTCCCTTTGCCCTTCTCCGAATGCCAGGGAATGGGAAACACCCTCATTTTTATGGTTGGGCTCTTGCTGCCCAGCCTCACTTTCTGCAACAGTTTCACAGTTTTCAATCTGGTCCTGTCCCTGTTTCTTTCAATGCCCAGGTTTTCTCCAAAACAGCCAACTGACACACATGCAATCACTATGCCCAGAACTGCCAGGAGAACTCCACCGGTTCAGCGGCTCAAGTGGGCAGAAGCTGTCTTGGATGTAGCCTTGCCCGCTTTGAACCTCAAGATTCCACGTGAGGAGCCAGATGCTGAGCACTCCCGAAGAACCCCCTTTCCTAGACCAAATCTCCAACCGCAGCAGGTCGCAGCACACACCTAAAGCGCCTTTGACCGCGACCTGACAGAACCCCCTTCTTGTTGTCCACGCTCTTGTCTTCCCATGGAATGGAGAGCAGAAAAAGACTCTCCAGTGTAAGGCCAGAACAGCCAGGTTTACGGCAGAGGCAGAGAAACTGCCCTATCCCTGCCTCCAGGATGGTGAGCCTGCTCCAGGATCCTTCCATCGGGCAGTTTTGGGTGCGTTGTGTGGTTTTGTATCAATGGATATGGCTTTCAGCGATGTTAACTTCCAGTGGTGAGAAGTCATGAGATTAGTCCCCGGAATGAGGTGATGACCTTCTGCAACAAGAGTTTGACTTTGAATGGCCAAGGTTTTTATTCTCCTCCTGCTTTCTGCAGGTGCCCCCTGTTTTTCGAGACTCCTAGACTCCTAGAAGAGTTTGTGTCGGAAGGGGCCTTAAAGCTCATCCAGACAAGGTTGCTCCAAGCCCCACCCGAGCTGGCCTCGAACACTTCCAGGGACGGGGCAGCCACGGCTTCTCTGGA
>NW_021939256.1:15937898-15941330 GCF_001715985.3 Manacus vitellinus | reverse complement strand
TGTGGTCTTCTGGAATTCCAGGTTTTGGGAAACACATAAATACCAGGAGACAGTGGAGCTATCTAGAAGGATAAACTTTTATTCCAATGAAAGGGAGAGTTCACTGAACAAACTTCAGTGAGGCCTCTCAACTCAGATGTATTGAGATCTGTCTATTGGTGGACGACAAGTTGACATCTAATGAACCACTGTGCCTAGAACTGCCAGAAGAACTCCATAAGTTAGATTTATGAAGTGCCAATCTCTGACCTATATAGTGTAAAGTTCAGGTAATCACATAAATGTAGTTTTACAATAAAATATATCTCACACTTTTAGACCACTTCAATTTTAAAAATGATGCTTAAACACTGAGGTTTTGATTAAGATCTGTGTCTAAATGCTCAGCTAGTCCATATATAGTCTCCAGGCAAAAGTATAGGAAAGTTGATGTTTCATCTGAATAATTTTTTTCTTTCACTGATAACTGGTAATCTTATATGCATAAAAGAAAAATTATAGACATATATTTATAAGTATTTTGGGCATAATAGGTTTTCTGGTCTCCACAGACTCAGCACTCAGAACGTTAAAGTTAGAATTATAATCCTAAGGCCTTTTTTAAGTGCACCCCCTGCTCTATTTGGAAATAGTTATTTTGATTATTTTGCCTTTGGCAAAAAAATAAAAGTGACTGAACTTCCTGTGTAAATGCAGAATTAAGTTCTGAATGACTGAAGTGCCTAAGCCATGACAACAGACTGATGAGGAAGCAAAGTAACAGTGACTGCTTTGGCACCAGAGCGAACAGCTTGAGCAATGTATTAGACAAGAGGCACGTTCATTGTAATGAGAGTGGTAAAAAAAGCACACCCAAGAAGGTATTAGCTGATTTCTTTCACTAATAGAATTCTGTATTCTGTATTGTTTTGTGGTCATATTCAGCTCATGTAATCCTTGGCATCTTGGTAATGTTTACGATGCAAAGAACTACATAGTGTTTGTTTCAGTGGTTTCTTCTATATCACTGAAATTAAGTTTAGTTATCCTAAATTTGTTATACTGCAAGTTTAGAGCAGCACAACTCTCTCTGTGTAGATGTTTTTAAGCATGTAGACACCTGTGCATTTTCTAACATTTTAGTTAGATGAACTGTCTATTCTAGAAAGACAGATAGTAAATTCTGTTAGAGTAACCTAAAAATTTCTGACCAGCAGCTCTCAAGAGACCCACTTACATGCCAGTTGGTAGCAGTATGTGTTCTACCATTTTTTATGCAGGAGTAATGATCATGACCTCATGGAGCCATTTTTTAGGGAAGTAGAGTGTGATCTTATTCATCACTTTTATCACAGGTAGTCAGCCCTTAGGTTCAGTTGTTTAATTTCTATTTAAAAGAGCAGGTTGATTTTAATTTTTAAATTTGCTTTTGTGTCAATTGTAAGTTGAAGAATTCCTTGATATCAGATAATGCCATCTCACCTAACTGATACCTGTTTCCTGGGCAATATTAAGCCACTTCAGTGAAGCTGTGAATCTCATGTGAAATTGTTGTAGACGACGGGATAAAGACACTTTTAGACCACAGAATTGATCAATAACTTGTCCAACTTTATCGCTGCATGTTTTGTGTTTATAAAGGTTACTAATTAGCTTCATACATATTACAAAAGCTAAGCTCATCGTTGGCTTCTAATTACCTAAGTTATATTTGCGCAAATGCTGTTTCTTTAACCTTCTTATGGTTACTTGTTTGCTATTTGCTCTGCTTTCCCATCTGCTTTATTTTATTCTTCTGTCACGTATACAGTTTCTCAAATACAGTGACCTTCTAATAGTTTTCTCTTACCGTGGGACCAGAGCTATAGCATCTCTCTCATGTCCTCTTTCTATCAACCATGTTTCTGTAAGACTCTCCACATGAAATTACCACTCTCCCAAACCAATTCAAGGATAAAGTGACATGTTTATACTATTGTAATGACAAGATTAAACTGCAAATAATTTTAAGACAATAATAAGGAGTTGCTTGTAGTTTATATTTGACATTAAAAATGTACAACGCAGTAGTCATTAACTTGAAATTACAGACACTGAGTTAGGCATATTCTGTGATTCTGTGATCCCAGTTAAAATTGTAAGGCACAGAAAGGAGAATATCAAACTCACAACTAGTGGCAAGTTGCATTCATCCTTGTGAGAAGTGTTAAGGCTGGGAGGGAAAGACTGACCATCACTTCTTTTCAATGTGCTTCTTTTTCCTTTCCCCTCTTTACATCTTTCTACATTTTTGTTTCAGTAGTATTACAATGTTCTCTGAGTTGATATATGATTCAACACTCTGCTGAATCACAGATGTGCCCAGCCACTCAGATACCACCTCTCTTTTCCTGAAGCTGTTGGAGCCAAGGCTCGCTAGGTGTCAGCAAAGTAGTCCAGAAAAAAAAGCTTTTTTTTTTTTTCCTGAGAATCAATAAGGGAAGTAACAGTTAAAAGTTCATGCATGTAGCAGAAATTTTAAAACATATTATGTGGTTGTTTTAGTTCATGTTAACCTTACCTAGAAAACCAGTGTTATTGTGCTTTCCATGCCACTAGCTCTGTTTTTATTTCATAGTCAAACTGCTTTCCACACATACAGAGTCTTTTTGTTTGTTTAGGGAATAGTGACTCTGTGCTGCATTTCAGGCAGTAAACGAGAAAGACTGCAAGCTAGAAAAATGATTAGGCTGTGAACTTTTCAAAGTACCCAATCTACTCAGACATGAGGTTTGCAGTCTGTCATGAATAATTTTCTCTCCCATTTCCTGCATTACCCAGTTCTGTTGTTTCTTCTAAAGTTGTATAGAAATTCTGTCTTTTTAAAATTTATTATTTTTAATTTTTATTATTTAATTTATATGTATTTTCTCTGGCTTTCAGCTAGCTTCTGACACAGAAGATAGCATCTGCCTTTACACTCAAGGGAATTGTGCTTGCCAGCCATTCAGATGTCATCTTCCACTGGCACGTTTCATTCTGTCTAATGCTAGCTCACCAGTGGATATTTATTTTATTCTTTGACAAACATTAGTTGATAGATCAGCTTCCCCCAGAACCTTGCCTTCCTTTCCCACTGCCTTTTAAACATTTTGGCTTAGTCTTAGGGTTGTTTATAAAGTCTTGCTTTGCTACTCAAACAGTGAGGAACCAAACAGCTCAGAAAAGCCTTTTTATGATCATCACAAAGTTAGCTTTGCCTGGAGCTTCTGTAACACTAGCCATAGCTTACACCTGAAGAACAAGTAGCTTCTGCTACATGATATGTAATAAAATGTAACTGATACCATCCACACACAGGTGCATAGTTGTATACATTTCAGTATATGCACATTCATATGGATATGAAAAATACAGATTTTAAAGTTTTTAAAATGCTTGGTATATTTTGCTCTTTCAAACAGATGTACTTTA
>NW_021939256.1:15907812-15934560 GCF_001715985.3 Manacus vitellinus | reverse complement strand
CCTAAAACCGCACAAAATATTCCAGGTGAGGCCACCGCAGTGCAGAGCAGAATGGGACAATCCCCTCCCTTGACCAGCTGGAGATGCTTTGCCTCATGCCCCCAGGACATGACTGGGCCTCCTGGCTGCCAGGGCACTGTTCATATTCATATTCAGCTCATATTCAACTTGCTGTTGACTGGGACCCCAGGTCCCTTTTCACAGTGCTGCTCTACAGTATCTCTTTCCCTGGTCTGTACATACATCCAGGGTTGCTTTGTCCCAGGTATAGAATTTGGCGCTTACCCTTGTTAAACTTCATACTCTTGGTGATTTGTCAGTGTCTCTTTGTGGGGCCTCTCTGCCTTTGAGGGAGTTGACAACTCCTCCCAGCTTTGTATTGTTAGTATCATTGGCAAACTTACTTAGTACACCTTTGAGTATGAAATATTATTTTTAAACTTATTTTTAAATATAAACTTTACTCACAGTATCCTGGAATGCCCAAATAAGGAACAATAAAATCTTAGAGAAGTCTCAAGAATTAAATAAGAATGTAACCCAAACAAACAGGATATAAACTAAGCTCAGAGTACCTAGATAAAATGAAGAACAAATGTTACAATTTTTGGTAGTGGAACACAATGATGCTGTGCCTGCTCAAGAACTGAGGTCAAGACGATGAAGAAGACTCAGCAGAACCAAAGAAGGACTTGTAATGGGGGTGTGACTATGTAAAGCAAATGAATGAATATGTATTAAGGAAGTGAGAATTTCTAATGAATATGTAAACAGTATGTGTAATGAAAAGTTCTGTCCATCTGTCATTTGGCACATCCGATTAGAGGAGCTATCCTCCGAACATCCAGTGCTGAATAAAGGAGTACACCCTTTTTAACATCTACAAATAGGTGCTAAAAACTTTGTTTCTGCCCCTTTTTGGTATCGCTGTGTAAAAAGAAAAGAAAAAAGACAACTCCCTTGATATAGCCGTCTCTTGAATGTGTGCTTAAAGGCACATGCTGAAGTATTTATAAAAATGAAGATTCCTAATTGTAATATGTTTGAAAATTAGTAATATTTACAGTGTGGCCATATGTAAGCATACATCTTGTGTTTTCTGGGGATACATAAAAACAACCTCTGTCTTGGGTAGTCTCTAATAAAGTGATATGTACTTGAATAAATAAAAAATATATTATATGGTTTTCAAATCAGTCTACTGCAGCTTAGCTTCAGCTTATCTCTGAGATACATAGTATGCTGCTGTACTGTCTGATAGGAAATTTTGTAGGCACTGGAAATTTAACTATAGAAAACATGCAAGATGAAATTATTCTTTAGCTATTTTTAATGAAAATTGAAAGTGACATTAAGAAGTGTAAAGTGATTAGTGTAGTACTTAGAATGGTTATATATGGAATGGACATGAGCTAGAAGTGAAAAGTTGTTGATTTAAGCCATAATGTCTTGAATGTTTTGTGCTGAAAACTACAATCAAGAGCAGGAAAGTCGTATTTTAGTAAAGAAGATGTACAAGCTCCTTAAGAAGCATTGAATATGATGATAACACATTTTAAGGGAATTGAATACAGCTGACCACCAAGGACATGGAGAATGTCTGAATAGAAACTGGTTATTTGAGTGAATGTAGACTACACAGCAAGTCTTAAGGTTGATAGAAATTCTACAAACTACCTTGCCTGAGAAAGCAATTTAGCAATTAAACATACTCCTTTTCAGTTGGTGCTATTATAAGGGGACCATAAGCCATAGCTGATGGCAAAATTTATTTGATACTTCATGAAAATTACTCTTTTTGTAATTTCTGGTATTTTGACCAAATTTTTACAGTTGAGGATGAAACTGTTTTACATATGTAGTGCAGAGTTGTCAGGGCTGTTATTAGCCTTTGAAGAAAATTTAGTCTTCAGCTTCCCCCTGACTTTTCCGATATGCAGATTGGAGACTCTTTATCCACAATGATTTCTTGTGACTCGAGGGCAAGACAAATCTCCTTGGAGTCCTGCTTCCTTGCAGGCTACCATGACCATGTGCAGGAGGACAAAGATATCAGCTGAAAGGGGAGCAACTGAGAATGTCAAGAAAGAGAAGAATAAAAGCTGGGGGAATAAAGCCAAGATTGGCATATGGAAGAGGTAGAGGACAGCATAAGGAAGATCCAGGGTATGGTTAAAAGCAGGCGGGAGTAGAGAAAGAAGGAAGAGATATGAGCTGATTAGGGAACATGAAGGCTTAAGACTTGAAAACGGGGAAGAAAAAACTAACAGATGAAGCAGCGGGGGAAATGAGGTAACAAAATCAGCACAGGAGCACAGAAACAAGAACAGGCTTTTGCAACAGCTGTAGGGTTCTATTGCAAAGCATATCTGCACCAGTAATTTCTGTATCTTGCTACAATTTATTGGAAGAAGAATGGAAGTGAGACTTAGCAGTTATAAGTGTATTCTCCCATATGTTGGCATTACTACGAAAATCCCTGAAGATAATTTCTGGGTAGTTAATTACCCTGAAGTGTTTGTTGCTGTTCTGTAGTCTCAATTGGAAGCCAGTAATGAGGGCTGTGCCTCTTTGTTTCTTTCAGACAACCAATCTCTGGCCAGTTTCCCAATCTGTTATCAATATTAAGCTTTACAGTTTTGAGCTTTTTAAAAAATAAATAGTTTTAAACATTTTTATACAAATAGTGTATTTATTCTTTCAGTCAAAACTTTTTTTTTGGTAAAACCTTTTTTTGCTGAAATGATAAAACCCAAAGCAGTGAAATGACCAAATGTTGGCATTTAAAGTGTTTCTGTGAATTTCTTTTTGTTCCTGTTGTTTCTACGGAGTAGTCACTGTTGCTATGTATTTTTTCTCTCTGTGGTTGCCAGAACATGACTAGCTGGGTCAACATGCTCATAGTGTTAGTGGGGAGTAACATGATTGCTGTTTGATTAGAGGAGGTATTTTAGAAACAGATTTCAGAGATAGAAAAATCCCTATAATATTTAAATTTCCCTAGCAATGGTATAATCATGAGTAATTAGCTAAACAAGCCACAGTTAATTGTGAGGAGTTAACAACCTTTATATTGGAAAAAGAAGGCAGGGATGGAAGTAAATCTACATGGCATTTGATATTGTGGTGTCCTGAGCTTTGCTGCTTCTCAGTGTACACTTATGCATATCAATCTAAAATCTCTAGAGCAATGAAGCAGTGATCCTTTAATTATTTTAATCAATATTATACACTCAGACAGCTAAAGTAGTTCCCTGCGATAGCTGAATAAACTTGACTAAAAGACCCCCCTTTTAGTCTGTGTTCTCATAGGTGCACTCAGATGGATGCACTTCCACCTAAAGGGCATGCAGATGCCTGACAGCAAGCTTTTGGGAAATATTTTGAGTAGTGAAGATTCTAACAGTTAATGGGCTGTTTTTCAAAGATGTGAGCTTCTTGTCCCACTTTTTGTGTTATATTTGACTCCTGAATTTTGGACACATGTTGCCTTTATAATTCTGAGAAATGTTGAAGGTAAACCAGCAAAACAGAAATATTGTGTTACTTATTTTTTTTTACAAGTTTTCTTCACAGGCTGCAAGACTTCCAAGTCTGTCAGACCCCACAGCCTTGGAGTTTAGAATGTGCTCGATCATGAAACTGTATTTTGTCATCTTGAATATCATGTTGACAGAGAAAATGCCTTAAGAAAATTCCTAATGTAGCCAAGACAGAATCTGGTACAGAGATGAAGAAGCTAGAGGAGCTGATTTGCACCACTGAGAGCTGCTGTGGCTAAATTCTGACACCCACACAGGCACAGCTTCGGTCCAGTGAAAGCTCAGGGATGCCAAGAATTTTCTGCAGCAGAAAGAATTCACACTTCCCTCATTCATTTGAATGATTTGCCTCTGAATTACTAGAGATCACCATTTCTGAATAGAAGACATAAAATAAAAATGTAGTACCTCAGACCAGGAAGGAGAGCTTGAAAGTTAAGCATGTCAGGGAAGACAGTGCTCATAGCCCAGACAGTTTTAGTTATACATCAGGATGAAAACTCAACTGTTTGCACAAAGTCAGAGTTTTACAATAGAAATGTCTGTGTAAGATCAACTAGGAATAACACGGTAGTGGAGTATCAGCAAAGGAATTGAAACAAATGCTCACTGCAGCCTTGCCAGTGTGCCATCCTGTGCCAAATGTATAATGAACTCCTAGCAACACAGTGGTCACATTGTACTGAGATCATGGGCATCTGAGGGTCCTTATTAAACTGTGAATACTCCATATCCACTATTTATTGTACCACATTTGCTTTAGGCTTAGAAGCTCATTAAAAAGCTACAATGTGACCTTTAGAATTTTGAGAGGTATAATTTGCTACATAACTTCAATATTTTGATAGTTTTTCTCAAATGAGTTCTAAGCTTGGAAGAAACTGTAATATGGACAAGCCTGCTATCATGATGAATGTTAAAAAATGTGTTGCCAGAAGCAGGTTTAAAAATGTGCTATAGTTTTACAGACCCAGTAAATACACATAGCTCCTAGCCCCTAGCTTCTGTAAACTGAGAGATTGCAGAAAACTTGTTAGTAAAATCTATCGAGATAAAGCGTAACTGAAATCCCATTTGAAATGAGACCCTCACTATGGATTCTAACAGGAATAATTGGACAAACGGTGAAAAGAAGTGTATATACACTAGCTGTGGAGGCACCTCAGCATTAATCAGAAAAATCTGAAACTACTGTCAAGGCACTATCATACTTTGATGAAGTGTGCTTCAGAAAATACTTGAAAAGAATAGAAATGCACAAACCACAAAAGAAATCCTGAACTGACAATATAGAAGCTATAGTAAGGTCAGCAAAAATCTACTGTTACCTACAATGTTACCTTTTGGAAACAGAAGTGTCCTGGTAAGAATGAAAATGGCAAATTTATGGGTCTTTATTGGAGACTCACATACCATTTTTGATGACAAAAAGATTATTTGCTTTACACAATGTCCCTGCTCATGGTTGACATAGCTGCCCTTCATATATCTGGTTTATGATTTAATCTATTGGCCACATGGAGTTACTGTATTTGGTAGCGTTAACTTCTGTACTACTTTTTGCTAGCAATATCGCCATATCTGATCTAGTGTTGAACACAGATTTTTTTCCTTTCCCAGCCCCACCCCAACATTATGAGGCATCATAATCTGTGACTTCATGTGCTACATGTTATTTCATACCTTTTGTGTCCTTACCTGCTGATGAGATTCTACTCCTGCTTCTCTTCTATGAACTATGGATATTTCATGTCCACCTAACAAGAACACATTTATGAGATCACATGAACACTGGTAGAAAGACTTGTCTTCATTAATATTTCTCTCTTGTATGAAAAATAGAAGGACAAATTGGGAAAAGAAATTGTTATGGAGAGATCATTAGAAACAGCTTTTAAGGGAAAGAAAAAGCATCAAATTCCAGTTTCACAGACATTCAGTTTTCTTGCTAATGTATTCTCATGTTGAGAATGTGACTTATGAGATCACTGATGATATTTTATGGTAAGATGGTAAATGATAAAAAGCTGCTGGGCAAAACTAGACTAAAATTAAGTTAATGAATTGGTTCATTTGGATCAACAAAATTTTGACCTTTGAGTTGAGAGACAGAACAGTAAAGGACCTGCTGTGAGCTGAAGATTCAGTACAGTCATACGATCAGTTTAATAACTCCATCTTTAAACTTAAAAAACATAAAGAACTCCTAAACTGTTGGTAGGGTCAGTGTTTGGTAGCAAATGTTTTGCAAAATTATTATCACTTGGGGCTCCCTTTACCTAGATTTTACAGAGCTGAAATTATAGTAGCTGAAGATTAAGTCGCTACTGTGTTTAAACTTAAAAAATTTTAAATAAACAGGTTATTTTTCTCTCTGTTCAGGGTCAGAATAAGAAAAATAAATTGTCTTGTGAGGGTCTTTATAGTGGAAGCAAGTTGAAGGGATATTTTGACAAGACTGCTACTGCAGAAGTAGCGTTATGACTAAGAGATGACAGCATGGAGGGAAGCCAGGAGATAAAGTCATTTTGGATAGAGACATGACTAGCACGTCCTCTTATCTGAACTAAGGTGCACATATTCCTCATGACTGGAGAGAAAGTTGAGTACTAAAGTTGTAAGCAAATGAAGTTTTAATTTCAACTGATTCTGTAAGTTTGTGGATGTTCTCTTCATCTTAACTTGTCTCACTGAAACAGAATAGAAAAAGAGACAGGGCAAAAGGTATATACTGTGAATCTGCTCCTGAAACTTCATAGTCTCATTTAACATAAAATTTGTGTCTATTTATATTAGGAAGACTTACCAGACAGGAGCAGTGCCTGGGGAATCAGAACATCTTTTGTTGTTCCTGAAAACTTTTCCCTGCGAAGTCCTTGTGAAGTTCGAGGTGAAGAGGTATGCAGTTACTCCTTTTGATAAAGACATTGTGTGTACATTTTATTCTTTCTGTCTTAAAATGTCACAGGGAGTGAAGCGTGTGGGAAAAGATACCAGTAAACTTGTGTTGTAATGCTGCACTTTAACATCATATAGTGAAACTATCAGTGTATAGCGTTCCTCCCTACTTCAATTCTTTTGGCATATTTGAGAAATAGAGCTGCTGGACTTTTCCTCTTGGAAGTATCTATTTTTTGGAAAAGTGTGAAAAGAAGCATGAAGTCTTTCTTAAAAGACACGGTATAATTTTTTAGTATAATCTTTTTCCCTATTGAGATTACTAAAGGATTATTAACGTTTCCTTTCTATCACAGGTCATGTAGACTAGTTTATCAGGGACTAGAGACAATATGGGAACTTCTAGCATTCTGAAATTTCAGCAATGAACAAAAATGAAAATATCTGTTTGTTCCCTATCCACTCATCCTATCTGTAATATTACTTTGCAGTTAAGAAATACCTCCCTCTCTAGCACAGTTTCCCATCCCCCACTGTCTGGAAGATGGCGAAATCATGAGGGTTGCACTGATAGACAGAGGGGCTATACATCTATAGTTTCAATGTCCCATGCAAAGGTTTTCAGCATATTATTGTAGTGTATTTCCTTCCAGAGAGAGAGTAATACTTTCTGTGTTTTATTTTGCTAAGAATTTGTGGAACCATTTGAAACCTTCTGGAGACAAATATGTTCTTCTCTTAGAAGTTGTCCCACTGTCCTGAAGTATGGTAGTGGGAACTGAAATGTTAAGAAACTTCCTGCAGCACCAACAGAGCACAAGTGTGTCTTTGGATCTATGTTGCTTGGAGTCCTATTCAACTTTTATTACATGAAAATGAGATTGCTTCCAGTTACCTGAATATATCGTTGGTAGACAGAAATGCTAATTACATTGATGTGATGTATGATAACAGGATAGACTACTTTTACTTTTTTTCTGAAGGGACTGCTGAAAGTGTAACGTGATCGTCCTGAACTGTGCTTTACAACCGTAACAACCATATTTTTCATAAATCTGTAGTGGTTTTTTCTATCAGTTTAGAGATTCACTCATTCTTTAGATATTGTTTAGATGGAAAACAATGCAATGAGCACTTATGGACAACATATTGGATGAAGAAGCAAGAGGAAGAAAGAAAGACAAGACCAGCTTCTATTCAACTTAAATACGTTTCATTTAAGAAATCCACAGAGGACAAAATTTTTGCTGAAGGTATAGATTAAAAATCTGTGTAAATTTAGTAGTCAACTCAAAAATAATGGAGACTTTTTTATGGATAATGAGAATAATGCTTACCAGTACAGTTTTCATAAGTCTCTTAAAATATGAGTTGTAGTATTGATATTTTTTGTCAGGTTTTATTTCTTTTTGTTTGGTTCTAAAACCATAAAGAATCTGGCCAAGAGCAATCATGCAGAACAATCTATGTATGTCAGGTAAATTTTTGTTGTTTTTCAGGTAGCCTTTGAATGTATAAAGTAAAATGTAGATATGGCTGTAAATTTAAAACCAAGGTTTATTTGACAAAATCAGTACACAAGGATTTGCTTTATGGTGAATGGTAATATCTAACCTCTGTAAACACCATAGTCTTTGCTAGAAAATACACTTCTTTATGATTAGACTTCTATTGTGCATGACTTCCTACTGAGTGATACATTTCTCAGACTAAGACATTTTAACTAAGACATTAGTTGGTGGTTGGGTTTTCCAGGATTCTGTGGGAAGTGCAGAAATCTCAGTAATGAGTGTATATAGTGATGAGTACATTCACTTTCTAGGTGCCAGACTGGCAGAAGCTTGTATATGGATATTTCTTGCTTAGTCTGGGAAAATGCAATGTTCAAAATGGCAGTGTGAGTAGGCAAGGGGAAATGTAGACAGTCTGACAGGTTTCGAATCAGACATATTTGAGTCTCTGGAAGGAAAAGTAGTGTGGAATGTCAGGATTTTGATTATTGGGATGCCAGTAATAGCCCTGTTTAATTGAATGGCCAAACAGGAGTATATGTATTATGAAAGAAAACTGTTTGTGGAAGAGATGGGAAGTTTTAAAGCAAGTTGGAATACTATGCAAATTGAAGACCTTGCACAAGACTGTGAAGAAAAATATTTCGGTGTTTATGACTGGTTTTCACCCAAGTGAGTCCTGTTACAGTGAAGGACTGTTGAGAGGCCAGAGGAATGGAGCAAATAAAACAAAGACTTTACGAAATATTATCTTTAAGAAACTTTGAGTGGTTTTTAACTAAGTAGTCATTCAGAAGGCATTATCCTCAATAGGAATACACCAGAATGTCAAGCCCAGAGTTAGGAAAGTTTGAGTACTACTTCCTTAATTATGAGTTGTTTCTTTTAAAACAAAATGCTTAATTATCTGAAGGAAAATGTCCCATCATTTAGTTAATACTGATAGGATGCTTCATAAATCCATTGAAGCAATGTTTTCTAAGGAAGGGAATTAATTATTGTCCTTTTATTTAAAAATATTTCCATGATCAAAAAAACGCTAAACCTAACTGTGCTTGAAAAAGATGTATTTCAATAATAGTAGAGAAGATTATAATATGTGATGAATATGAAAGCGATTTGACAAAAAGGTCTCTGAATTGATAAATTTCAGGCTGATGCTGATTTGTTTTCTTCATTTCCACTTGTCCTTGAAAAATATGAAGTTTCTGTATTAATTTATCATCTAGTTTTTTTCCAGTTGATTAAGTCATAACAACTTTGAGTCCTACTGGTGCATTATTTAGACTCTCTGTAAATAAGAAATTCATCTCACTTGAGGGCTTCTCCTGGTTTAGGAAATGGATAGTGGCAGAAACGGTACAGTGTATCAAAGCACAAGATTTTAATCAAAAATGTGATGCTGATAATATCTAGACAGGGTATAGTTTTACAGTGTGTTGTGATGATTAACTTTTGGTTGTATGTCACACAATAAAAGTGGTTCCTTATAGAGTCATAATAGCAGGATGGTTTAGTTCCCCCAGTCAAAGGTTTCACAGCTGTAAGCTTGGGGAAAGAAAGTAAGAGTTTGAAGATAGAACTTGTTGCTCCAATGAGGCTGGATTTAAAAGCTTCTCCTATTTAGGCACTTATTCCTGTTTCCATACCTTGCTACTATCAGTGCATACATGGTATAAATGCTTCACAGCGTTCTCCATCTTGACAGTAATCTTTTGGCTGTATCTTTTGGAGATCTACTGCAAAAGAGAAACACAAATTAAACTTTTTTTTTTTAATAGAGATAGTAGTAATAACTGTAGAATAAGACATTTATGCCTTGCATAGGGGTAAAGTGTAGAGATATACAGGTCTGCCATGATAGCAAAGACCTTAAAAATGTATGGAGGAGTACAGACAGGTGATGATAAGACATGGAGCATAGATTGGCACTGCTTATGGCTACAAAGCCAGTGGTCAGCTAAAACAATGCAAACTTGCAGCTGGACAAAATATCTTTGAAGAGTGACAAAGAGAACAAAGAAATAGCATCTAACAGGTATAAAATGAAGTTATTAAGACTTCATTAAGTTATTAAGATGGAATTTCAGACCAGTAAAGAAAAAGATGTGAAAAGTCTTAATAAACATGTAAAAGTGTCCCTAAATGGATTCTAGGTGAAGAAGAAGTCATCATATTAAGGTAAGAGATCAAAATGATATTATAACCTGTGAAGTATACCAGATGTTGACATCTTGCCACACACTCCCTAGTTCCCATCAGCTTGAGGAGCCAGAGGAGCGGGGGAAAGGTAAGCATAACACTAGGAAAGGAGTGGAAACTGTAAGGGCTATGTGTGCAGCAATCTCAATCAAGTGATTTTTGAAGTTATGACAGTGGGCTATTGTATTTAACTGTGTGGCAACACTGATTACATACAAGTCTGATTTAGTACAGCAAACTGCTGGAAAGAAAAAACAGCATGAAGGAAACAAACAACCCTGTTCCTCAAGGAGGCTTTGGTTTGAGCAGGATTCTACGTATAGGGGTAAAAATTCCATTTTCTCTTACTTTTGGTACTATTGTCTTTTGTACTGTAAATTGTTCAATACTATTATTGACTGCTAATCCACTTTTGAATGTGTCTGTGAAGATGACTGCTAAAACTCACTTTCGTTGTTCTTCAATGGAATGGAATCCTTTTTCAGCACAGTTAAGTGCTCTTAAGGGAGTAAAAATTTCTTGAAGTACTTGTAAAAGGCAGCAGTTTCTGGCTACTCCTCACTTCCAAACACTGTGGAAACAGTCTGGTATCTGCACAGTAGCAACAGCCTCACTTTTTGTGAGATGGTGCTTCATAACTTCCAAGATTTTATGTAATGTTGTTATTAAACATGAGGAAGAAATGAATGGATTTTTTTAATTTGATTTTTAAAAATGCTTGTATTTTTCAGATTACAGAAACAATATAATCTCCAGAAGAGTGTTGCCTCAAGCAATAAACCCCAAAAACTTAGTTTAAATGTCTTGGGTGATATGAACGCCAGTAGTTTCTTTACTATATAATTCTCTATGTATATTCATTCGTTAATGGACTTGCCATTAATTATAACAAGAGCAACATTCTGAATGCTGAAAGGTATAAATATTTTAGAAAGTTTTTTAAAAATTAAAAAATGTAAACATTCAGTGGTCAGAAGTATTGTTTCTTCAGTGAAACATATACTTGAAATTAGACCACATAAAAGATAACATTTTGAGATCATAAATTAGTCTATGTTTTTCAGGACAGGGGGCTTGTTTAATGTGACTACATCCTAGTATATGCAGCTGGATAAAATGATCTAGCAGAATTTAAATTACCAAGCATATTTACAATAAGTCAATTTTCACATATTACTTCAAAAGTTTAAATGTTTAAACTCTGTATTTCAGTCAGTTATTAAAGACAATAACTTCAATATAGGAGTTTCTTCCCTTTAAAACAGCACAAACAGCCCAAACCACCAAACTTAATTGATTGGTAAGTCCTTAGTGAAACTAAAGTGCTGTCTCTAAAATCAAATACATTCCCATCTTTCTGCAGAGTTTTGGATTTGTCTGTTTCATTTAGAACAAATATTTTATGGTATAAATAGTTCACTGTGTTCACCAGTAACTCAGTTTTACTTGTTAGAGTCTGGTTGAGAGTAAGTCACAGTGAAGTAAACTACTGGGAGAAGAAATATTTCTAAAAGAAGGATCTAACATTATGTCCTCTAAACTTAAAACTAGTTTTCTTTGCAGTGGTGAGGTTTTGTGTTCATGTGAGGAAACATCTGAATGGATTTTATAAGGCATGATGTTCAGGTGCTTGCTTGTGCCTGAGGAACAATGTGCTATGAAGTGGAACAAGAGTCAGTGGAACAAGACACAGTGCTTAAAATAGGTAAGGAATGACAGCCAGACTAACACGTATACATTAACCAAGGCTCTTACATGTATGCATTTGATATCTTCTGGAGAAAAAAAGCTTTTACTCTATGTCTTTGCATCATTCTAATGTTTACAACCTTAACATTCAAAATCATGAGATGCAAGGATTTGGACTGGTTAGTTTTGGACCTTTATTCTCAAGTTCTGTGGTAAACAACAGCAGTGGACAGTAAGCATACATGGTTTTTCCTGATGGACTCATCACTACAGATGGATTATTAATCTACTATGAATGCATAATCCTTCTTTCTTTTCCAGACTGCATAGCCAAACATTCATGTAAACAACTGACTAAAGTTTATATTGGTTGGTTTAGAAAGCAGGATATGAGTCCTCAGTGATGAAAGGTATTTCCTTCCTGGACTAAGATTGCATCAGGCATTTCTGTACCTTGTTTTTATTTGTGTGCTAAATAATTCTGAATATTTTCTAAATTCTGATCCCACCTTTTTTCTTCGCTTACCTTGTTCAGCTAATGAGTTCCTCGGAGAGCGAGTCAAACGTTAGCACCAAACAAAAGACAGGGTGAAAAATCATTAGTCACTGTAATGTCAGTAGATACTGATGACAAATTCTGTTGATGACCCATCTGGAAAAGTAAATTATGGTATATTCTACTAAAAAAGATTGTGCTGGTTTTGGGTGGGGTAGAGTCAATTTCCTTGAGTGGCTAGTATGGGGCTGTGTTTTGGATTTGTGCTGAACACAGTTATAATAATATAGAGATGTTTCTGTTATTGCTGAGCAGAGCTTACACAGAGCCGAGGCCTTTTCTGCTTTTTGTACTACCACACCAGTGAGAGGGCTGGGGCTGCAAGAGAAATTGGGAGGAGACACAACCAGGACAGGTGACTCCAACTGACCTAAGGGATATTCCATACCATATGACATCATGCATTTTGGTTTGATGACGTTTGTCTTCTGAAGTCACCATTACATCTGATGGGACCCTGTTCTCCTGGACGTGGCTGAACACCTGCCTGCTCATGGAAAATAGGGAATTAATTCTTTTTCTCGTTTTGCTTGTGTGTGTGGCCTTTGTTTTTCCTATTAATTTGCCTTTATCTTAACCCATGCATTTTCTAGCTTTCACCCTTTTGATTCTTTCCCCAATCCTTCTGATGGGGGAGTGGATGAGTGGCTGCATGGTGGTTGGTTGCTAGCTGGGGTTAAACTACAACAACATTTCACTGATGAAGTGGAACCATCTGCACACCTGCATATACATGAAGTCACCATAACACAGAGTAAGTAAAATTAGGGGAATTAATTCCAAAATTCATATGGGATAATTAGAAAATTTTTATGACTCATAAATGAGCAGCAAGGGGAAACCAAGGATCATCTCATTTGGAGAGCATAGGGAAAATTTTAATTAAAACAATAAACTTTATAGTATAGATTGGAGATAGCACTTTAATATACCGCTAATACCTAAGTGTGAAGGCTGCACAATAATTTAAAGGTGGCAGTTTCGATTTAGTATAACTCCTTGCACAAAGAGATAGTGAAGAGAGTAATCAATTTTCTAGTGCTGAGGGTTACCAAACAAGGCTGAAGTGACAGCAAAAGGCAATGAATACACAGTGGGAAAGGCAAGTTTGCAAATTTAAGGGCTTAGTTGCAAGAGCAACAAACTAAGTGAGCAATGGTGTGTACAGTAACAAAAATCAGATGCTGCTGACATATGCCTCTTGCTGTTTGTGCCCCTGAACACTGATACAAACGCTGAGTGTTTATCTGTAATGATGGCCTCAATTGTCACAAGGAGGAAGGGAAGGTTTGATATAGTTACACTGCTCATTCTTTATAACGTGTGCATTAAGCTATCATGAACATCACTAATTATTAATTCAGGAGTGAGATAGGGATTTTAAAAAGCTGGTGATTAGTGCTGTGAATGAATATCAAATGCCATGTGTGGTTGATTAGGTGCCATGTATGTGAGTGGCTACATGAGCGGTTATGGTAAAAAGGTTGGAAATAGCTTCATAAATTCCTTTTTCAGTATGAAGTTGGTGAAAGCATGTAATTTGTTTTGTAGACTAATCACGGAAAAACCTTCATTGGAGTAGTAGCAAAAAAACCCGGCTTAATCTTGCTTACATTTCCCTGATGTAGCAGAAAGTAAGTGAAGGGTGAGAGAAAGACTGAAAAATTGTGTGCACTTTAAATAAAGGCAGAGTTTGAGGAAATAGTTCTCACAAGTTGACTTTGCTCTTCAGTAGCCTGCTGTTCATCCTCATATATTGATACTTTGATTTCATCAGAGCTGGCCTCTGTTTACCTGTCTTTTGCAAGGTTTCATCTTTTCTCTTTTCAGCATCAGTAGATTATGAAGAAACCAGTATGAATGAGGTAAAAGCAGATGGCATGTAGTTATTTGTAGGACAGACATAGTTACGTGGTAGAGATTCTGAAGAAGTGAAGTGTATTTTACAAGCTTACTGCATCAATGAGGAGCTGTAAAATGAGGGTCTGTATGCTTTAGTCTTACCAGTGGCTGCTGCTGTTACCCCAAAAGATGGGTGTGGCTGATTTTCTGATGATTTGTGCTATGAAGATTTAGAGGCAAAGTATGGAGGCTCATATGGCTCCGAGAGCTGCATCATCAATTCAGATGGACAGGGGTATAATAAGTTATAATTGGAAAGAGCAACCAACAATAAAGAATGAGCATCTTCATTCAGTAGTAATAAAACATACTAAAATGGAAAGGCATGCTATGTATTGAAGAAATTGCTTACAGAGCTTTAACAGGCACAGGTATCGTCTATTGAGTCATGTGGAGCTCCATTTCAAGATTCATTAACCTCAGAGCTTACATATATCTAGTTCAACAAGCTAACCTAAGTGGGTGAAATCCCTCTATAAGCATTAAACTCCTGATTTAACATTTCTGCTCATAGCACAGGTGCATGTTCACACATCCAGAACATCCAGACTGACTGCTTTAAATAGCCTATCTTTCGATCAGAAGTTAAGAAATTCTGCCTCTGTCATTTGGTTGTATTGTAGAAGCTAAAGAGAAGTACTTCTGTCGGTATTAAGGGTGTCATGTTTTTGATTGTGGTGGAGATTATCCTCTTATATTGCTTCTACACACTATTGCAGAAGAAAAGTAGCTTTAGCTTAGGCTTAAGCAAAAATCTTTCATTCCCCCAAAGAACAGAGTATATGTTTAGGTAAACCTTTAAAAATGAAATATTGACTCTTTATGGTTCTCATGTAACACCAAAAATGAGGCATATGTATTTAAAATGAAATGCAAACGCTAGAGTTAAAAATAAAAAGAAGTTATGATTCCCTAATAGGCTGTCTATAAACATAAAAGAAATGGGCAGTAATAAATATTTTTAAATTATTTAGCTAACAATAAACAATTAAAGAAAAAGGTCTGTGCTTTGCACTATTTCTCGCAATTATATTAGCTCTTCAGATTGCTGTCTTTGTCAAAATATTGCTTTTATTCGTATACAGATGTGGGCATCTCAGAACATGTGTCCAAAAAAAGAGTACAGTGATTGGATAAAGCTAAATCTAGTGAAGCAATTCCAATTTGCTGTCAGCTGGATCACCATTGCTCACAGCAATGCAGCTAATTTCTCAAGGTCTGAGCCACCACCGTGCTTGACCTGGCTGATCTGCATGCAGAGCTCATACAGAGCAGCATTAAAATTTCCATGGCAGAGCTGCTGGACTTTTTGTGTGCTCAGTGTATCCCATTTAGCACAGCTGGAGCCTGGAAAGGGAAGTAACAGAAAAGAAAAGGGAACAAAAAACAGGGAAGGCGATACCGAGTGAAGCCCTCTCCTCCATCCTGACAATTGTGTCCACGGAGGCCTTGCTGTAGAGCTGGAAACCCCCTTCCTGGCTGGTGCTCCAGTGGCAGGTGAGGGGTGGGAGCACCGCTCTTCCTCATGCCCTGCTCCCAGATCACATCCTGGAGAAGGGGGATGAGCTGAACTCCCATTCCTGGCCCTCTGCTCCCATGGCATAAACCCCTCCATCACTGTCCTACCTTCAGCACATAGCTCACCTGAAGACCCTTTTCCATCCCAGTTTTTCTCTTGTACCTTTTCTTTCCATTTTTTTTTTAATAGGTTGAAGGTCCTGAACTTGCTTGAATTTTTTTTTTTACCACCACTGATAATAATACCAAAAGTAAGTCAAATTTTTAAAATGGTAAACAAAGCAAGAGTATAAACTGAATCCAGGCAGATGTAGATGGGTAATGACTGTTGGTTAATTTTATGAGGCTGACATTCAAGAAGTCTGACTTATTGTGTACTAACAGCAAGAAACTTTAATCTTGCCTGGGCTCAAAGAGAAGCTGCATTCACAGTGCCAAAGTATATGGTTCTGGGCTGAGATAGCATGAACTGGCACTGTGATCCAAATATCCAGCTTTTGCATGACAGAAGATCTTGAATCTGTTTTGAAATCATATTTATCAATGGGATATTTGAAGTAGTTTCTATGGCTCTGTACTGCTAAAAATAGCTTTCTACCTTATAATTTTTTTTGTTCAACTTTGACAAAGTTTCTCTTTTTAGGAAGCTGTGGGAAAACTGGTGTAGTGGGTTTCTGTGGCTGGGTTTTGGTAGAAGGGGGGGCTACAGGGGTGGCTTCTGTTGGAAGCTGCTAGAAGCTTCCCCTATTTGGTGGAGCCAATGCCAGCTGGCTCCAGGATGGACTTCCTGTCGCTGGACTAGGCCAAGCCAATTAGGAGTAATAGTAATATCTCTGTGATAACATATTTAAGAACAGAAGGTTGTCGCGCAGAGGAAAATTCCAGCCAGAGAAGAGCAGAGTAAGAACATGGGAACAACAATGCAGACACCAAGGTCAGGGTAGAAGGAGAGGCAGGAGGTGCTCCAGGTGCCAGAACTGAGGCCCCTGCAGCCCGTGGTGCAGACCATGGTGGAGCAGCTGTGCCCCTGCAGCCCATGGAGGACCATCGGGGTGCAGAGACCCACCTGCAGCCCATGGATGAGCCCATGCTGGAGCAGGTGGATGCATGAAGGAGGCTGTGACCCTGTGGGAGGCCCAAGATGAAGCAGGGTCCTGCCTGTGGAGAAAGGAGACCACACTGGAGCAGGTTTTTTTGCTGGGTAGAACTTGTGGCCCCTCTGGGGGACCCATACCAGTACAGCTCATTCATGAAGGACTACACCCCATGGAAAAGTGACCCATGGAACAGCATTTTGGGAAGAACTGTTGCCTGTGGGATGAACTGATGCTGGAGAGATTCGTGAAGGGCTGTCTGCTGCGGGAGGGACCCCAGGGGAAAGAGGGTAAGGACTCCTCTCTCTGAGAAGCGGTAGAAGCAACAACTGACCATAACCTCCATTCCCTGTCTCCCTGTACCACTGGGGAAAAGGATGTAGAACTTGGAAGGAATAAGGGGTGAGGAGAAGGTGTTTTTAAGATTATTTTGCTTTACACTCTTTTGCTCTGATCTTGTAAGTAATAAATTTCATTAATATCCCCACTTGAGTCTGTTTTGCCTGTGATGGTGATCAGTAAGTGACCTCTCCCACCTGTTATCTCTACTCATGAATCCTTTGCTGTTTTTTTTCTCTTCTCTGTCCAGTTTCAGAGGGGAGGGAGGGATTGGATTTAGTGGGTACCTGGCGTCCAGCCGGGGTCAAACCACTACAACTAGGAGAGTGTTAATGAACTGTAAAAATTTAAAACATCCCAGTGCATTTGTAATCCTGGCTGCCAGGCCCTGTCATGACCTGGCAAGCCCCTGGCATTCCCAGTCCCAGGCAGCTAAAGACCCTGCAGGGCTTTGGCACTGGGAAACCTAGGGTAAATCCGTGCTAGCATAGATGAGCCCTTGACCAAGAAGGCAATGGTGTGGAGTTCAAGCTGCTCACTAGTAGCACAGCTTCTGCACCAGGCCATCTTCTATTCAGTAGATTTAAGTGGTTGTGTTCAGTTGTATTAGCAGACACAAGCCCTTTGAGTGTTTTGAACTTCAACTTTTCCCCCTCGCTGATAATTCAGTAAGTCAGGTCACAGTTCTCTGTTAAAATCAGGCTGCATTTAATCTGAGGATGAGAAATCTCAGTGTGCATTTGATTGCATAACCGTAACCAAGAAAAGCACCATATTTGCATGCAGATGTTGCCTAATCACAGACTTGGGATAATGGATCATATCTTGCACTGTAGTGTTGTGGGTTGGTTTTTTGTATGTGTTTTAAACTTCACATCACTTTGTACTAGGAATTTACATTTTTATTAGCATTATTTGATTTTGACACTATTTAAAGGAAAGTACTTGCAGGTTATGAGTAACAAGGCTGAGGAAAACTGAATTCATATTATATTCCTTTGAGACTGTATTGGGAGAGATTTTGCTGAATGTGAAGAAAAGTCATTTCACATAGTAAAGCTGGCATCAAGCCCAGTTTCTTTATGGAGGTAAGATAAATGAAAATCAAAAAATCAAGGTAGAGATATATTTATTTGATCATATACCTTTTTTTCTCTATATCAGCTACTAAATAAAGTTATTAAAGATAATTCCAGTCCCTTTCCCAAACTAGATTTTACTTGAAGAAAAAGTGATCTGTGCTCCTGGGAGCAATTTGCTATTCTAAAATGGCTTTCTCTGAAGTGTTTATTGAAATGGAGAAATTATTCCCCATATTCTCTCCATCTGGAATGGAAAGCTACTCTAATACAGTGAATGACCCAAGGAAATGAAGAGTGCAGAGCAAAAAAGTTTTTGATGAAAGCATGGGAGAGACAGACTCAGGAAACAGACAGTAAAACCATTCGAGGAAATGGGAACATGAAGTACAAGTGTATGAAGAGACAGTGATGACCACATTTTTCATTGGCAGTGTTATGATGACAATTAGAAAAGTTCTTTAGGCAAGTGACGTGCCACACTTTTAGCACTTTAATGACCTTTCTGTGGATCAGCTTCTTGGAGAAAGTGTTTGGTTCTTCCACTTCTATAGAAGCTTAACTGTGGGGGAGTGAGGCTTGAATTCTGCTCGGTGAGTTCAGGAGGTAGCAGGCCTCTCATGCTCTGCTGGCTACTGCTGTTTGACCTCTGTTTATCACCCTCTGGCTATGGTTGTGCCTAGCTAGCTGCTCGGACAGCCTTTACAGCCATATTCTTCAGGTATTCTGTGTTAGTAACACCTCCTGTACTGTACAAGATCACTTACAATCCCTAATAATCTGCCCCCACCAAAGAAAACACCACTTGAAAGAAACCTCAGCTCCTCCAAATCATGTCTCTTAAACAGACTGCTTTTCAGTTTGACTTTTTGTCTTCCGTGTCTGCAACCCATGCTATAGATTAGGGCAAATATTAACCTCAGGCATATTTGGGCATACTTAATTGGCTCAGATGATCACATATCTTTAAAATTATAGATAATAGTCACAATTTCCTTTTAATTTAATTTGTTAGAACTGAAATTCCTTCAAACGTTGTGAACAAAAGTCTAATTTTGTGTTTCAGACCTGCTCGTTAGTGTTATTTCTTTTCCTTTCATGACATCATGACTACCTTAATTGATTTTTTTCTCTTCTTCCCTGGGACTCTGTATGGGACTGCTTTTTCTCTCCTGGGCTTCTGTTAACATGCTTATATACGACATTTTTGAATGTTTCTCAGGAAAATAAAGAAGGCTGTTTCTAAACTTTCAAGAAGATCGGGATGTAGCAATGGATGTTTATAAATTATGATAATTTTTAGGAGAGGATCACATCTTATTGGGGAAAAAAGTTTGAAAAGGAAAACAAAAAGATAAGGAGATAGGCAAAGGTTTGTTTTTAGTGGTAGATTAATGAAGGTAAAAACAATTCTAGAAGTAAGGCTGAACAATGTGACATCAGACACTGGCTTTTGTTTTCATGGAAATGTAGTATATTGTTCTTTCCAGGGGCAAGAATGGCTTATCAATCACATTATTTTTTTTCCTGAAGAAAAACTTGACTATTGCTACCTTAACCTATTTTTTCAGTGGCAAATATTACTGAAAATGCAAGGGTTACAATTGCTATATATTTTACCTAATGCAAAATGTAATGCAAAGAGCATGTAAGACAACTTTTAAATATTGTGCTGCTGTTGGCATGATGTTAACAATATTTAAGAGATAATAGGGCTGTTTTTTCACGTTAAGTTCATAGACATTATGTCTGGTTAAGGTTAATGTTTTCATGATTATTTCATTGATTTAAGCATTATATGGAGAATAAACTGTGTTAGGAATGATTTCAGGTATAGAAAAAAAGCATTGTTAAACTTGAATGGGAAAGATGTTTCTTTAGAAATGCAAAATTAATTTCCTCCTTTTTTTTTTTTTTTTTCTTTTAAGTGGGAGATATCAGAATAATAGGGAAAACCCAGGGAAGGAGTTTGGAAAACTTTGCTGTTTGTGGGAAATAATTAAGCCAGAAGTCATAAAAAATTGTCATTAAAAACCCCAACTCTTTAGATTTAGACAAATTTTAATGAAATTGGGACTGCATTGATTATTGTTATGTGTCAGTGCAGCATCAGTAACACATGCTTAGCTGCATATTATTCTTAAAATATAAATGGTTAATGAGGTTTTTGGGAAAAATCAGGAAAATTTAAGTAACCCCAAGTGTGTTTATGCACCCGTGTGTCAAGGCTCAGTGAAAGTTAGCTGAAGACAGCTGTGTCCTCATGCCCTCTCTTTCAGTCAGTATCTTGTTGTTCTCTGTCACAGTGACAAATGAAAACATTTCATGGCAGCAACTGTCAAAAGCCCTCTCGTGAGCCATGCATATTCTTCCTATTTCTCCGTCAGAGCTGCCTTGAAAAATGACTTCATATCAGTAAGCTACAACTCCATGATCAAATGGGCTAGCTGTTAGTCACTGGTTGGTGGCCATTTAGATGGGGAATAATGGGCTTTACTTATCCATTTTTCACTGAAAAAGGAAATAAGTCTCTCTTTATAGGCTACCTCATATTACAGATATAGAATATTTATCTGTGACATAAAAGCCTATTCAAACAGTGCAGTGTCAAACTTGCTATAAATGGATGCGCTGGGTGATACATAAAAAGGTGTTTCACCTGAAGGTTCCAGCAACTTTGTCTTTCCTGGTATCCATGTTACTTAGAAAAGAAATTTATGCGCATTTATTTCTGTAAATGGTACTGCTCTTAATAAGTAGCAGCTTCCTGCAATCCAAGTGTTTTTCCTCTATTTCTTTCACCCAATCCTCTGTCTCCTCTTACCTGGCTATAAAAGGCCTTTATTTAATGGAAAATGAGTTGTTAACAAGCAATGCTGTTAGGTGGGAAGTAAAAACCTGGAGTGGGGCATAAAATTCTTAAGAGAATGAAAGATGTGTGTCCAGTACTAGCGATAGTGTTAGTACTTAAAAGCAATCACGGATTAAACTTCCTGGGAAGTAAATTTGTAGGCTGTCGAGAGCAGGAAATAAGTACTTAATATATAACATAAAGAAAGAAGAAAGATATCTGGAAATTATGCAATTAGTTTGTTTTTGTAATATCACTTTTTTCTCCTGGTGAATACCTAGTGAAAATCCATTTATATTGTATTTTCTTGGTGGTCACCAAAGTGAAGAGAGTAAATTATTCTAATAAATGGAGAGTAATTTGATATCAGCTGGTATTGCGGAAATTCATTAGGTCATTATTGATCATCCACTCTCAAGACTAAGAAGTTTTGGAGCAGGATTAGTCCTGTCAGATTTGTCCTTCTGCTCTCCTTTACTAGTTCCTGTCCTTTGTCATGGAAAAGAGTTGAATATTCAGGGGCACGAAAGGGTTAAGATGGTTAAGGGACTGGAATGTCTCTCTTATGAGGACAGGCTGCAAAAGTTGGGACTGTTCATATTCAAGAAAAAACAACTGAAAGGGAACCTGAACTTCATCAATGCATATAAATATTTGAAGGGAGTGTGTCAAGAGGATGAAATGAGGCTCTTTTTGGTGGTACCAACCAATACAACAAGTGGTAACAGGCAGAAACTGATGCACAGGAAGTTCCACCTGAACATGAGGAAGAATTCTTTACTGTGGAGTGACCTCACAATGAAACAGGTTGCCCAGAGAGGTTGATTATCTCCCTTACTAGAGATATTCAAGAACCACCTGGATGCAATCCTGGGCAATGTACTCTAGGATGGCCCTGCTTGAGCAGGGAGGTTGGACCAGATGACCCACTGTGGTCCCTCCCAACCTTTCCCATTCTGTCATTCTGTGATTTTCTGATTTTGTGATTCTGTGACTATGACTGCAATGTCTTTTTAGATTTAGGAATATAATTATAAAATAGAGAGCGGATCATTTGATAATAATACAAAATACATCTACTAGTAGTTCTCTACCCTTCAAATTAATGTTTGGGGTTTTGTTTGTTTGTTTGTTTGCTTCCATGAGGATTTATTTGCATTGCATAGTACTTGCCAAAAGTTGATTTTTGAAAAATGAACCAAATATATAATATCTGACCTTGTTTTGATAGCAAAGATTTTGACTCAAGTCTTTGGGTTTTCAGGTCACTATTTACATCACTTTGTTATTTCTTTTCAACAGCAATGTTGGGACCTTGTTTGTGTTTGTATCATCTCACAAAGAGATTCAACATTTATTTCATATCCCAAGGTTAACATTATCTCCTTTGTTCATATCTTATATTAACCCCCAAAGAAAAGCTGCTGCTGAATCTTGTACAGTACAGCAAGTTAGCTTTAGCCACTTTGAGATAAATTAAAAATCTGCAAACTCCAGTCTCTAATCTCTGTGAAGAATGAACACAACCATTATTACCTTTGCCTTTGGTAATGCCATAATTTAGACAGGTGTAATTTCTACAAGACTTTACCTTTCACTATATACAAGTCTTATGATACTGTGCTGAAGCAATCTCTAAATTAATTTAATTTAGAGATTAAAGCAATCTCTAAATCAGTAAAAATTGATCATGAAAGCCAGAATGGTAGTAGATAAGACAGCATCACCTGGAGCTCTGCCTTACATCATCAGTCTCCAGGATCGGGGTGGTTACTTCAAACTGACTAAATCATCAGACCTCACAGTTGGTTGTCAAGAGCCTCAGTGCCTTCATGGACACTCATGAGAAACCCTAGAGACAAAAAGCCTTGCATATTTATGCAAATTCATAAAGACAGTGCTTAGTCATGTTGCCAGGTTGAGTCCAGACAAGTGAGAAAAGAAGTCTCTGGTGGATAAATCATGGTGATACTGCGGGATGTAAAATCCTTCAGTGTTCATTCAGGCTAGAAGTGGGATTTGTGGTATGAGAAATGCAATGCTGACTGACCTTGGTATTAGAGTAAAGTTAGAAAAGCTTGAATCAGGCCCTGAAGCTATATGAACTATTTCTAAAGCCTTTTTCTTGTGTCAAAGGAGGAAACTGACTCGTCATTTGGCCATTTCCTTCTCAGTTTTTCAAGGAGAGACATCTTTGCTTTCAGTAAAAAAAAGGCTTGATACCTTTTGCTCACATTTAAAGTGGGGAATGGGGCACAAGGGAAGAGAAAAAAGGGAGAGGCATACAACTTGATCTTCACAACTGATAGTCAAAATTATACGTTCAATAATAATAATATTCCTTTTCTTCAAGCTGTAGTCCAGTTTGTGTGTCTCAAACTCTGTGTGTTTAAATTCATATACTTGACTACATATATGCAATTTGCAGAACACATCAAAGTTTTATATAATACTGTTGTCTCGACTGATGCAGCACAGAACTTTCACAAAGAACTTTCACTTACCAGAAGTCCTGGGAAGAAGGGAACAGTCTTACATCCATCCTTTGTATGAAATTTCCTCAGACATTTTCAGTATTGAGGCTGTTGCCTGTTTCAGTCATGCTCTTAACCACACCATTGGCTTAATTGCAAGCAGTTGAGGTCACTTGGTTTGTTCAGCCTGGAGGAGATTGAGGGGACACCTCAGTGTGCCATGAAATGCATTGAACAAATTTTGGTCTTCAGGGTAGGTATGAAGGAGTTTTTCATTGTCTCTGCACATGACACGAGCATATGCATTAGTTAGGAAGCCTTTGTAAATCTTTATCATATGCTAATTGCAGCATGACCCAATGTTTATTAAGAATAATTTATTTTTATTAGCTTGGAAAAACAAATGACAATCTGCTACCTCAAAAATCCGAACAATTTAAATTCCTTCCATTGAATTTTAGTAAAATCCTCAACCTGAAATATTGAAATGTCAGAGAGCACGTCATTTTAGAAAAGCTTTTGCAAGACATCTAAATTTTTGTTATCAGCTAATGAATTATCTTTTAAGCAAATGTATTATTTACTAAATTGTGAAATTACAATTCTTATTGTAGGTACTTTTAGATCTTGTCACAGGTGGCACTGAATGAATGAGAAATAACAAATACAGTAACTATTTTTAGGCAGGAGCAGTCCAGGGAAAGGAATTAGAACAACTCAGTATAAGATGACAGAACAAAGAAAACCAGAAACAGTAGCAAACATTAAATACACACAAATGTAAATTGCCTGAGACTAACTGTCATCTGATGAAATATAACTGATTGTCTGGAGGATATGAATTATTATCTGGAGGAAAAAAATGTGATAGATCTGAGTCACAAAGATTTCAATAAGTCCTATCATATGCTATCACAAGCAAAGTGTTAGTTCAAGTTCAGTGACACAAAGATTGATAGGAAACTTGTTTTAGTGGGTGCAGGTGAGATGTGATGTCTGCTGAAAAGGGCGTGTGGCAGATTTGAATGCGACATATGAGTGGAATTCCTTAAGAACAGCAGGCTGACCATACTAGGAGAAAAAGAAAATTAGAAATAAATTAATCAAACTTGTTGATTAGATAAAACTAGAAAGCACAGGTATAAAGAAAGGGGCTAGATTTTAGACATGAGGAATTAGATGGTTTTGAGGAACAGGGTATTAGAAATTGGATGAAACTAAATAGTATAAAGTCCAAGATCCTTCATATGGAGACAAGAAGACTTTTACTAGAAGTAAGATGCTTAAAATTTGGAAATAACTAAACATGTAAAAAATCGTGTGTATTTATTCGATTATTTATTGAGTCTGAACTGTCCATCTGATCTGTCTTTGGAAAATGTAATTGTGACTCTAAGGCCATCAGAAAAGTTGTTTCCAGGAGAAATGGCAAAGTGTTAATGACACTCGGTAAGTCACTGACAGGAGACCTTATCTGGAACACTGAAAAAAATTAAATTAAAATTTGTTAATTAAAATAAGTTAAAATTTGAAAAAGTTCAGGAAAGGTTTAGAGGGATGGAGAATCTGAAGATATGGTTATGGTTATGCTCCTGTCATTTATAAATGTGGCTTTGGTAGGTACATGCCAGCTATTGCAAGTCTTAATAATATTGGCAGTAAATGTAAATGCATCTTAGAGTTCAGGATAAGAAAATAACCGAGGTGTTAATTCAGTTTCTCAGGAAGATTTACAACACCGGCTAAACTGTATGACCATGAATAGTTTTAGTCTGGAAACTGAAAGCAGTTACCAGCTAATTGAGTGGATGGACTCACGAAATTCTTTCTGTTAAGAGAAGAAGAGGTAAATACTGTATCATTTTTAAAACTAAACTTGATCCGTTAATGGAAAAAAAATTCTTATGTTTTGCCTTGATAACAAAGAATTAGACCTACTGGAACAGAAGACACTTCTCATTCCTTTGTTTGTGATTTGTAGGATAGTAATTTTGCTGTATGTATGCCTCAAATAGTAAAATCACCAGAGATAGAGAAGAAAGATATTATTTATCTCTGTGGGTAGTCAACTCTTATACTGTAAACAAGATGCAAAGATAGTACGCTAATCTTGTCAACTAGACTTTAGAAATGGAATTTTACCTGATATGACAATTTCAAAGTTTAGCTTCAAATATTGCTGTAGAATATCTTACTGAGTTTCCAGTGGGATACTTTTCATAAGGCTTTTGTAATCATTACAAACTTTAACCAAGATGATGGTGAAACACAAAATAATCCCTCTAAGGTTATTAAAACCAGAAACAAACTACAAATATTATTTTGCTGTTTCTGAGATAGCGAATGTACTGTTGCACAACAAAAGAAAAATAAGGCTACACTTGGCATAGAGGTTCTAAAATATATGCACTGAAGAGTACACTCTATTTTGAGATATCATGAGCATTTTCAGGTACTGTTGTAAAACTGTATAATTACCAGTTTTTAAGTCTTGATTCTCAGTCATTCCTGTAATAGCTGAGAAAGATCTATATAAACTCTATCACTTATGCAACGCTTTATGTTCGCTTTGTCTTCAGTCAGGTAATTTTGATAATTTGAACTCAAATAAAAAATTCTACTCTTCACCTACCTCTGATGGAAAAAAAGATCATCAACAGTCAGAACTAAAGTAGCCACATTCACAAAGCATATTCTACACTACTAAAGATATGTGAGGTTGAGGGCACGTTTAGTTAGACTTAAACTAACAAAAGGAGCGGGTAGATAAATAAAGTGCTGAAAACAGGTTTATTTTACCTGGTAACAGAAACAATGCAGCTTCAGAGAATATAATGCAGAAAGAAGAACAAAACACCAGAAAAGAGAAAATCTGAGCAACCAGAGTGAGGGTACTGATATAGCAGTAACTCCTTGACCTTTTTATTAATCTTGTCAGCTTGAATCATGGAGTTATAATTGTATAATGCTATTATGTTAATTAAAAAAAAAAAGCTCTTTTTGTTTGAAGTTTGCAAAGATTTGTAGGTATGACAGTGTAATTCAAAAAATCACAGTGAATTCTCATCTATCACTGTTTCATAATATACAGTG
>NW_021939256.1:15904954-15907277 GCF_001715985.3 Manacus vitellinus | reverse complement strand
TGACCTCTTCTGTTCCATTTCTTCCAACACATTCAAATCCTGCCTCTTCTTACTTCCCAGATTTCAGTTATACCACAATATTCTCACTCTCATTTCCAGACAGGTCCAGAAGACTGGACATGCTCACTCACATGAAGAGCAAGAAATCTCAGGGAGGAGAAAACTTACCTTTAAGAAGGTATCCCCAAAAAGCCCAGGGGGTGCCCTCAGGACCCTGGGCAAAATATGTACCAATTTCCATGCTGAGTGTGATTTGCTAATAAAACTTGGTGAGTTTTTTTTTTTGGACCTTTTTGGCTTTTACTGTTCTTTTTCAACCACAGGTATCTACGAAGCTCGGGTGCTCCCTTTCATGTAGGAGTGGGGTGTGACAGTCACATCTTTATATCTTCACAAGGTAAGTTGTATCTTCTCTCCTATCTGTTTTCTTGTCTCACTAATTTACCATTGGTTTAACTCACAATGGAATCCCCATTTTCCCTCCTCATTTTCCCTTATCCCCATCACCTTTAGATTCATGGATATTCCTCTTGTGTTCATTCTCACCACCTCCCCTGACCTTTTCACAAAGGTTTAGCACTTTCCTTCATATGGAATCTTTGTATGTGTTATTTTGGCTTCAGCGGTGCATTGTTAAGAGGGCCAGGTAACCTGGTAAAATTTATCTGATACAGGCAGAAATTTTGGAATGTGTGTTTTCTAAAGTTTGTCAAGATATGCAAGTTTGACAAAGAAGCAAGCAACTGAAGACTGATACCTGCCTTAATAATATATTTCAGTTGTGACCAAAACATTATGAGACTCTGTGCTGCGTTTCATCTCTAATCTATGTAAAAATGTAGTTAACCATGGAGCTCAAATGCACCAACTGGCATCTCTAAATTATTTCCAAATGCTTTCTTAAATGCTTTATTGTACCATAAAGCAGATTTTCATGTGGATGCTGGAAGGAGACTTTCCACAGATAAATCAGTCTTTATCACTGAAGAGGAGATCAGTAATCATACAGATATACATTGGAGATCCAAGAGCAAACATGTTGTGTGGTTACGGCATTTCTGTCATACTAAAGAGGCTGGACAGTGCTACTGTTTCTAGCTTCACTGTCTGCAGCACATTTTTTCTTCATCTGTGACCAAGTACCTACTTATAAATTATTAAATCAATGATAATAAATCTAATAGTACTTTCATTAGGAACGGTTACCCAGTCTGTTATGAGGAACTGGCTGAAAATAATAACTTCCTTAGTTATAGCCATTTTACCTTTCAATTTTTCTCTCCATAACTATAGTTGCAAACAAATAAAATTTTAGTCAAAGAACATACAGGTGCTGATCCCTCTTATGGTGAAGCCAATATTCTTAGGAGAGGAGACACTGATATCTTTCACCTTTTATTTTCATTTTGACCATGAAGGAATTAGGAGGGTGAAAGAGTAGCCTGAGGCTTTCTAGAGAAGAAGCAACTGTCCTTTTCTAAGAACTATTAGCATATTAACCTTAAAACTGCACTGTAATACTGTGCTCACTGATAACAATTCAGTTAGAAATTTGGTTCTGGAAATGTCTGTGAGGCAGGAAGCCACCAGGTCCTTTTAAAACAGTTGCCTAATCATCTGAAAATCAGAGTTGGAGGTGTTTTCCACAGTGCTCTGGCAGCTTAGAGGTTGAGGTTCTGTTAAGAGTGAAGGAAATAGGTTCACATTTCCATGCATAAATACTTCTGGTTCTGGTCCTATATCTGAGTCTGTGGTCAGTTTTACCTGTTTTGGTTTTTTTTTGTTATTTATCTTCCGACTGAAAAAATTAGTGTTGGTTCCCTATTTTCTAAATGTAACAGCTTATAAGACTATTTAACTTTTAATTACCATAATTATTTGTTTTTTACGTACTTCTACAATGATAGCTGACTTTTTGTCTGATGTATGATGTATTTTAACAAAAGCTAAGAGATGACTAACAATGAATTGTGGATGGTTTTGGAAAGGCTAACAGTTGTTTCAAATTAAAAATTATGAGAAATTGTGACAAATGCTTATGTTAATACATTTCTTATGATTGTGAAGCAATGGATTTATTTGATGATACCTCTGTTATGGATGCTGAAGCACATTTCAGGCGAATTTATTATCTTTTTCTTGAGCATCCCTTTTTATAAATTAATGTAATTTCATAGAAAAAGATTAAAGACAGCTGCTGAAACTAGTTTGATTTTTAAAATTCAGAGCCATTTTTTTTTTATTCGGGACCATTCTTTTTTGGAACCATTCTTTGAAGAAGTCATTCTTTTTTCTTCTTTTTAAAATATTTTTTCTTCTGGTA
>NW_021939256.1:15879292-15904779 GCF_001715985.3 Manacus vitellinus | reverse complement strand
AAAAAAAGAAATGATGAAGAGTTTTTACAAGCATTGAGAGTGAAAGGGATTTATTAGTGATCATTACTGACTGGGCCTGCTGAGATAAAAAGTGCAGAAACCCCTTATTATCTACTAATTGTCTCACTTGATTTTACATTCTAAAAATGTCATTCTACTTTTACATTGCATAAGAAAAAATTCTAGGCATTCAGTTGCAAGATTCCCAGGCACTGTATACATCAACACATAGGTCTTTAGCCTCCAACTGAACAATATGACTTTATTAAAATTCTCTTCAATATACAGAAATAGAAAAAAAAAAGCAAAAAAGAAGCTAATTTCCCTGGTCAAAAAGAAAGTAAGAGTCCCTGAGTCAAGAGCTTTGTGGCCCTTCACATTTACTTAATAATAGCATTTCATGATCATTCGAAAATAGGAGGAGGCTTTTCTGAACAATGAGTCTAACTTTTGGTTGCTATTGAATAGAATAATATGAAAAATATAGATTACTATCTTGTAAATTTTAATGTTTCAGTGCACAGTCGAGTCCTATTGTATGCTAAATAAATATTTTCTACAGGCTTAAAAATACTGATCATAGAAATTCAGAAACATTTAAAATGCATCTAATCTGTAAATATGTCTACATAAGGTAAAGTACAAGAAACATCAGCTTTACTCTACTTAAGATGCATGTGGTTGCAACTTTTTTTAGGTCTTAAGGGGAAAAAAACCATGGGCAAGTACTCAGTTGCACTGAAGAACAATAGGACACTTTTGTATAACCTAGTGTTTTAATTTGCTTATTTGATTCTTTGCTTATTTACTAATTTGTGTGATATCAAAGGGTTAATGAATAGTCAGTTTATGACTAGAAAAGGGAAACTATCAACTTAATAGGCTATTTTTAATCAACAATTTCTTTTAAAAACTTCCTTTACAATCCAGTGGGTACATGTCCATGGCCTGAAGGGTGGGCTTTGTTCCTGTAGTGTTAACTCTGTGATTTATGACAAAAACTGAATAGTTTTTAGCTAGCAAGTTTCATGGAATTAATCTGAAATATTAATAACGAGTTTTTAAGGGTAAAAATTCCTTGGTTTTACCACAGGTCACACTTAGCCTCTTCAGTGGGGCAGCAATGAGGGTTGCATTCAGTGCATAGCGGTTTCTCTCTGCTACTTCTCTGAGACTCTTTCCTTCATGCTGGTGTGAGTTTTACACAGGTTGCAGAGCCCATGGATCTGTGGTGCAGCAACAGCAAAGAGAAAAGGGCATATGTGTTGTGTGTGGGTGTATGTCAGTATGTGGTCACTAGTAAGCATAAGGCTAGCCTAACTAGTAAGTAGGCAACATAGTCTTGATTTGGCTTTCAAATTTGACAACCCTAAAAATTTATGGATGTTTTTATGCCTCTTTCTGATCCGTTGTGTGGATCCTCCATGTAACATGGGTAATAGGATGTCAGCCAGCAATTTCAACATAGCACACTCAGGTTACAGTAATGAAGGTATATTTTTTGCAGCTTCTACATGGTTTAAACACTTAAATTTTTAGAGGAGAGATTATTTTTTCAGAAGTTTTACTGCAAGTGTGTCCTCTAGGATACCTGTGTTTTCCTGAGATGTTAATTTATTTTTAACAAGAAAGTTTAATACAAGGACCATTCTTTCTTATTACTTGTTAAACTTTTCCAGTCAGTTACTCATCTCTCCTTGATCTACTTCAAACATTAAATGTTAAACTTTTTATGTTTTCATTTGATGCATTTAAAAATGCACTAATTCAATTTTAAATGTCTGTGGAATATCTGCCAGATGTTTAAGCCATCTAATCAGTAGCTGCTGCTGAAAGTGGTTCTCCCCTTAAGTGAGAAACCTCTCTTAAGGTTTAGATCTCACAGTCAGGGTGTCTTGGTTTAACCCTAGCTGGCAACTAAGTACCAGACAGATGCGGGCTCACTCTCCTGCCCCCTGGGGAGTGGGATGGGGAGTAAAACCAAGTCAAAAGAAGGTAAAACCCGTGGGTTGAGATAAAACCATTTTAATAATTGAAATAAAACAAATGCTACTACTACTAACAACAACAACAATACTGTAATTGTAATGAAAAGGGAGATAATAAAAAGAGAGAGTAATAAAACCCCCAAAAGATGAGTGATGCACAATACCATTGCTCACCACCCTGATTGATGCCCATCCCATCCCTAAGTAGCGATTGATCCCTCCTGGCCAACCCCCTAGTTTATATACTGAGCATTATGTTTTGTGGTGTGGAACATCCCTTTGGCCAGTTTGAGCCAGCTGTCCTGGCCATGCACCCTGCTGGCTTCTTGCCCACCTCCTTGTTGGCAAAGCATGGGAAAATGAAAAGTCCTTGACTTAAGGTAAGCACTGCTGAGCAACAACTAAAACATCAGTGTGTTATCAACATTATTCTCATACCAAATTCAAAACACAACATTGTACCAGCTACTAGGAAGAAACTTACCTATATCCCAGCTGAAGCCAGGGCACAGGGTAAGAAGTTTTAGAGTGAATTATTGTATGTAGTTCTTAGCGAGATAAAATTGTTATGGACATAACCAATATATGATTGCATGCAGAACTGTAACAATTGATATGGGGGAAAAGAGTCAACACACTCCCTTAAAAATACAGATACTTTTCGCTGAACTGCTGCTTTCTGCACTCCCTTTTCCCAAGGTTGCTAAATAATATAGTGAGTAAACCAGAGCTTTACTGTGAAGCAGAAATATGGTGGCTGAGTAATACCTAAGAGTTATGGCATTATTCTTTAATTACTAGTGGCTAGCAGACTATGCAAAGTCAGCAAAAGTGAGGTCTGCTGCTGATGTGTCTTAATCCTTGTTGCCTCTAAGAATTGATGTTTAATGATCATTACCAGGTAGAAAAAAGTTATCTGAGTGACTTTAATGCGCTATCCTACAGCTAGAAACTACTGTCCATTTGTGTGGGAGGTTTAATAATAACTTGGAACAAGAATGACAATTGGATTTTACCCTTTATCTTTTGTAGCTGTTTCAGTCTTTTAAATGGCAAATAATTTCAGGTATTTTGGGGGGGGTTGTTTGTTTGTTTGTTTTGCCCAAGTACAACAGCATGTGAGCTTTTGGGATAATTGCATTTTTAATATGCAATTGTGACTGTTGAAAAGAGAAAGGAAGTTAAATGCAATTTCTAATGAAGAAAAACAAACAATAAGAAATTATATATTAGTTGAAGGGATAGTAAGGTGAAATTAAATGTTTTGGGGTTGTTTTTTTTTCAGGGAATTAGATAGAATGATATAACAATGACTCTTTTGAACAACTTTAAGTTTGTATAAATCAGAGTGAGATTAGAAATCTCTTTTAATTGATGATCTGTGCAATATGAATCCAACCCTGAAGTCTAAATGTGCAGAAAAAAAATGTTGAAGTCTAATTCTGTACTGTTAGTTACTTCTTGTCCTCATTGTGAACAGTTACAGTGTATTGGGTGAGCTACATAGAGGATTTTCCCAGTTCTGATTTTTGTTTGCAGTACAATGTTTATAGATTCTGCTTTAAAGACTGAAATTTTAATTGGCTTTTCTATGGTACTTATTCTAATAGTAACCAATATCTCAGAAATATGAACAAATATATATTTGAAGCATGCCTTTTTTTGTGAGGTGACATCTCAGTTTTTGTCCTTCCCAATTTACTAAGACATTAAGTTAAAAATATTGCAGTTTATTGGAATGCTCAATAGAAGAGTCTGGAACCTGATCAGGGAAAGTATTTTGAGGCAAGGCAGAGGTGCTTAATGCTTTCTTTACCTCTGTCTTCAACATGGATGAGGGACCCAGGGAGTCTCAGTGCCCTGAGCTGGAGGACCATGACTGTGAGAATGATCAACTCCCAGTTGACCCTGAAATTGTGTGGCATCTGTGACTCCAGATGGATCCCTATGAGTCTCTGGGGTCTGATGGGATTAATCCAAAAATCCTCAAAGAGCTGGCTGATATCATCACAATATCTCTCTTGTTGATTTTTGAGCAGTCTTGGAAATCCAGAGAGGTCCTAGCTGACTGGAAGCTGGTGAACGTTGTCCTGATTTTCAAAGTAGGGCAAGAAGGAGGACCCCGGAAACTACAGACCTGTCAGTCTCACTTCAGCGCCTGGTGAAGTTATGGAGAAGATTATTTTGGGAGATACTGGAAAACACCTGAAAGACAACGCAGTTCTTGGTCACAGCCAGTACGGCTTCATGAGAGGAAAGTCCTGTTTATCAAACCTAATTTCCTTCTATGACAAAGTAAGCCACCTAGCTGATCAAGAGAAGCCAGTTGATGTCATCTTTTTGGATTTCACTACAGCTTTCAGTACTGTCTCTCACCGGATGCTCCTGGGTAAAATGTCCTGAATACAGCTGGATAAACATATCATGGGGTGGGTGAGCAAGTGGCTCACAGATTGAACACAGACGACAATAATGAACGGGTGAGCTGTCACTAGTGGGGTTCCACAGGGCTCCATCTCAGGCCTTGAGCTCTTCAGCATCTTCATAAATGATTTGTATACAGGACTAGAAGGGATACTAAGCAAGTTTGCAGATGACACAAAACTCAGAGGAGCTCTTAATGCCCTTGAAGGCAGGGAGGCTCTGCAGAGAGACCTCGACAAATGAGAGGTCGACAAGGGAAAGTGCTGGATTCTGCACCTGGAATGGGACAACCCTGGATGTATGTACAGACTGAGGAATGAGATGGTGGAAAGCAGTGCTGTGGAAAGGGAGCTGGGGGTCCTGGTTATCGGCAAGTTGAATATGAGTCAGCAGTGCCCCGGCAGCCAGGAGGGTCAACTGTGTCCTGGGGGGCATCAGGCAAAGCATCGCCAGCTGGTCGAGGGAGGGGATTGTCCCCTTCTGCTTTGCACTGGGGTAGCCCCACTTGAAATATTGTGTGCAGTTTTGGACACCACAATATAAGAAAGATATTAAGCTATTAAAGAGTGTCCAAAGGAGGGCAACAAAGCTGGTGAAGGACCTTGAGGGGAAGCTATATGAGGAGCGGCTGAGGTCACTTGGTCTGTTCAGCCTGGAGAAGAGGAGGCTGAGGGGAGACCTCATTGCAGTTACAACTTCCTCGTGAGGGGAAGAGGAGAGGCGGGCCCTGATCTCTTCTCTCTGGTGACCAGTGGCAGGACCTGAGGGAATGGCCTGAAGTTGTGTCAGGGGAGATTTAGGCTGGATAGTAGAAAAAAGGTTCTTCACCCAGAGGGTGATTGGGTACTGGAACAGGCCCCCCGGGAAGCACCAAACCTGCCTGAGTTCCAGAAGTGTATGGACAACACTCTCAGGTGCATAACATGACTCTTGGGGATGGTCCTGTGCAGGGCCAGGATTTGGACTCGGTGATCCTTGTGGTTCCCTTCCAACTCAGCATATTCTGTGATTCTGTGATTCTGTGACACTTCACTTTAAAAGTATATCCCAGATGCCCTTCTGCAGACTACAACTCTCTAACAAGGACCCAGAATAGCTGTGGAAAATGTAATTAAGGTCTTGATGGTGAAAGTCAGAACAGCCAAATCTTGATTGCACTGCTTTCTGTAAGAAGTTTCTTTATTTCTCAAACCTACCTTGCTGCCAGGACAACTGCACAACCTCCTGCAACTAAGGAAGTAGGCCTTTTGATAAAAAGCAAGTTCAGTCACTGTCATCCTCAAGTCACTATCTTGTGACTTGTCTTTATCTTTTGCACTGAATCCTCTGGCCTAATCAAACCATTTTTCCAGGGAATCACAGCGGTTATCCTCTTTGCTGAAACAGTAATATTCCTTCTTCACTTTGCATTTATTTTTTCCATTTCTTGCCATTTCTATGGAAAAACCTGTCTGATCTAGTTTTGTCTTGCTTTTGGAACACACTCAGTTCTGTTCCCTTTTTCTCCCTCTTAATTTTTCAGGATTATTGCCTGCCTACCTTGTTGCAGGATCCTTGCTTAGCTTAATTCTTTTTTTTTTGAATTAAGTTAATCAATTTTTTTAAGTGTTATGAATACATTTGGAATAAGATTTATTGCACAAGGAGCTCATTAAAGACAAAATTAATTGTCTCTGGAGGACAATCCTTGTTACAGTCCCTTGCCAAATACCATTTTTAAGGTTTTTAAATCTTCATGTAAAACCTGGCTTTAGTTAGGTAATGCCAGCTGCACTTCTGGCATGCTTAAAAGTAGCATTCTGATGCACTGCAATACGCTGTGGACTAAAACTTTTGTTAATAGGTGCTATCACTTGGCACCTAGGGGAGAATAAACATGACAAAAAGCTCAACAAATATTTAAATATGGAGTTCTCCCCAGAGAGGTTGATTCAGGTGTTCTGATACAGAAACTGAGACTTCCTTCGGTGATATGAGGAGAAGATGTAAGTACTTGAAGAATGAGCTTGTGAATTTTAATTTTACCTTGTTTTGATCAGAAAAAAATAGGTAGTAAAGAATAACACTATGTAATGGGAAATAAATAAGAAAAGAACAGTTTATAAGTAGATTTGCCAGAAGTTATCTGGCTTAGCAGAGAGTGGATTTCCTTTGGTCTGTGAAAGCGATAAAGCTTTTGTAAAGTAGCATTCCTTCACACCCTCAGTCCTCCTCACTCCCCCAACCCCCAACAAAATGACCAACAAAAACCCCTCATCAGATTAGTGGAGTCCTGCAGATGTTAGTTTTAATGTAACTTAGTAAATCTACTAATGGGCAGGTTAAACCCCCTTACGTGGCTTAGGAGAAACTGAGCAGATCCATTTGTATTTAGCTTGAAAACAGCAGAAAGACTCCTAAATATCATACTCTCCAGGGCTGCTCTTCTACTTCTCACAAAGTTACAGGAAAGTTGGGAAGATGCCAGATAAGGGCTGTTCTTGCTTCAGTGTCCTCTTATCTTGGGTGATTACTAAGGTCTTTTTGAATAGAGATATTTTTTCAAGCACTTCTCTGACTTATTTTTGGACAGCCCTTTCATTTTTACTTTGGTTTATTTCCCTTTTAAGATTGTGCATCACAAGGGTAGCATTAATTGACATTGGCTTTGACACTTGGAGATAATTAATACAAAGTGTATGACTTATTTTGTCAAGACTCTAAGGGAGCTGTGTAGTTCTAGGCTGTATCTGACAAAATTACAGAAGTGTTAGGGTTGGAAGGGACCTCTGGAGATCACCTAGTCCAACCCCCTTGCCAAGGCAGGGTCCTCTAGAGCAGGTTACACAGGAGTACGTCCAAGTGTGTGATTTGAATGTCTCCAGAGAGGGACAATTCAGAGAATTCACAACCTCCTGCTCCAGTGCTCTGCCACCCTCAACATAAAGAAGTTCTTCCTCTTGTTGAGGCGGAACTTCTTTTATTTGAGTTTATGGTCATTGCTCCTTGTCCTGTTGCTGGGCACCACAAAAAAGAGTCTGGCACCGTCTTGACACTGGCCTTTGAGATATGTATTAATGAGGTCCCCTCTAAGTCTTCTCTTCTCCATACTAAATAAGCTCAGCTCCCACAGCCTCTCCTCATAAGAGAGATGCTCCAGACCCCTCATCATTTTTGTGGCCCTTCACTAGATCCTCTCCAGTACATCCTTTTCTTCTTCTACTGAGGAACCCAGAACTGCACACAGTATTCCAGATGTAGCCTCACTAGGGCCAAGTAGAGGGGCCCTCAACCTGTTAGCCACAGTCTTCCTGATGCTTACCAGGATACCACTGGCCTTCCTTGCTGCAAGGACACACTACAGGCTCATGGTCAGCTTGTCATCCACCAAGACTCCCAGGTTCTTCTCAGCAGAGCTGCTCTGTAGTAGGTCGGCACCCAGCCTGTACTGGTACTTGGGGTTATTCTCCCACAGGTGCAAGACCCTTCACTTGCCCTTGTTGAACCTCATTAGGTTTCTCTCTGCCCAGCTCTCCAGCCTATTCTGTCTGTCTCCATCCTGTTTCTGCCTGTATAGTTTGTTCAAGGCTAGTATCAAACAGCAGTCTCCTTGGATACCAAGAGAGCTTACAGTTCTGGGATTTTTCCTTTTCTTCTGAACAAGCTTTGGATTGGCAGAAATTTATAACCTAGGGGAACAATACTTGAAGGTTAGTTCAGTCAGCCTTGACCATCCTCCTCCAGAAAAATTATACATTGTCCTATATAGGAACAGCTGTGATATGGTAGAAACATCAAATATCGCAAGTATTTCACATGCTCTATGAACTACTTGCATTTTTATTTTCTCTCCACCTTCCTTCCTTGGGAGAACTGGTTCCATTTGAAGTTTTTTTTTGGTTTTTTGAAGTTGGGGTTTGGGATGGGTTTTTTTTTATCTCACTGAAATTTAGCACTGTTGTAGGTAAAGCATAGTTATTTAACATATCTGAAATCACACACATATAAGGAGAAACAGACCACTTTCCAATGACACTGACAGGATCTCGTTCTTTTTTTTTTTTTCCCCAAAGTGAATGAAAAATATTTATGGCTCCTGGCCATAAAGAATAACAAGGGACAAGTTGTATTTGGCTTCTGCAGAAGCTGGAATTAACCTTTGTACTTAAAATGTGCTTAAACAGACTGTACTGATATCTGAGTTAATTGATAACACAAAGAGGAAAGAATATTAGCAACTTACATTTGTCTTCTAAAACATATGGAGAACTAAAATGATGCCAGATACTGTAGCTAACTCTACTCCCGATTTTGGGACTTGATGAATTAACAGAGTTGTAAAGAGTTAAGAGTGCAGTGTCTAAAAATACTTTCTTACGGCAATTTTTAGACAACTGTGGAAAAAAAATTAATATAGGTTACTATTTATGCCTATGAGTGTAGAAAGCAGTGACAAAAAAGGCCTCAGAATATAATCTCTTAGGCTCAGGATGTAAAGTCTGCTTTCTAAAAAATGCTTTCTCCAAGCTGTTGCATGGAAAAATGTGTGATTTAGGTATAGGAATTTGCAGGTCTTTGGTTGAAACATGGCAAAACCAGTCTTGTTCTTCAAAAGAGAAGATACCCATTGAAATGCCCGCAGCATGCAGCAGTAGTGTTATATTTATCCTTAAAGTGTTGGTTCACATCTCTGCAGCCCTCTGCTTGTACAAGTGATAACCAATGCAGTGAAGAATAAAACGTTTTTAATCTTCAGATTAAAATATAACAACTTCTCTGTGTAACCAGAGCTTTTAAAAGAAAACTTATTTTGCTTTATATTGCCACTATAAACACTCAAACTGTGGCAAGGAAGTAACAATAACTTTTCAAAACACTGATATTTTTTTATATCATGTATTCGATGAAGCAGATCACCTCTAGAATAAATGTGGAATAGACTTACCTTGACATCTACTGGTACTTTTTTTTTTGGACTGGGCATCTACAATGGTATTGTACAATGTAGTCTAAGAATCATTAAAGCAGTGTGTATTATGACAAAAAAAAGGATGCATATTTGTGTGATACTTCTCACCACAATGTTCCAGCCCTTCTTTAGAACTTGTTCTGAATCTTGGTGGAGGAAATATATCAGAGATTACTACATTCGATGTTATTATTAGTTAGTTGTAGTTTCTTTGACCAACTAAACAGAGATATTAATGTGACTCATTTTGTCTTTATTCTCTTCTCCATATGAGGTGAAAAAAAATGGAATTTTATAAAATGCATACTTTATTTTGATTATGGATGTTTTCAGTGAACCTTATTCTGCATGGAAGAGAAATTTAAATGTTATTCACCTACTAGTCAAAAACCTTGTTGTGCCTGACATCATCCACTCAGTGAAGGGGTCGAGTCATCAATCAGATCTCTATTTTAGATGGTTTCAGAGTCAATGCCATAAAGGAGAACTCAATAAATCCTACAGGCTTAAATAACTAGTGTATTAGTGAGATGCAGAACTGCAGACTTAAGTGAGCCCACAATCAGATATAAGAGAGTGCAATGAGTAGGGAATTATGCACCAGAGTGTTGATTAGGGTGAACTGAAATTAGGCATGGAGAATAAAGCTGGTCAGAAAAATTTCTGAATATCAGAAATTGTGTGATAAGGTGAAATGCAGTGGTTTCTAAGAGATGAAAGCAAGTGCCTTTAAGTTCCTGATTTCTGTGACAAGGCCTCCCAGACCTGCATTTCCACCACTACTCATTTAAATTTCATAGCTCATTCCCACCTACTGAGAGAGCTAACCCTTCTACTCCATCCAATCCACTGTTTCAAAAGCTCAGGCTGTCAATCCTATCATATCCCCATGGTTTTTCCTTTTCCTCCATTGATACATCGAAAAGTGCATACTTGGATGCTTCAGGCACTTGATGTCATGTATGTTTTCCACTTTTCACTTTTCTATTTGTATAGCCTGTCAGCTTTTTTCATCCTCTCAGTAAAGTGCAGTCACTATTGATAGCTTTGGGACCCTCTAGAACACACAAAAATTTTGCTTTTTTTTGGCTGATATCTGCTTCTGGATGTTGAAACCAACCTCCAACTAATCAGTCTTTTAATTCTATAAAGCTGTTTCACTCAGGCTGTTCATACTTTGAATTTCTAGTGCAATCTATTTTGGAAATGTGTGGCAGTCTCGATGTAGTTTAAAGCTTAGAACTAAGTCTCCTACTAAGTGAGAGATCTGTCTGAACTTGAATGTTCATGTGTGCACATGAAAATTATTAAAATCTTGGGGGATGTTTTCCTCTAGCATGACTCTGCTGATTTGGGCTTTCAACTGGTTCCTCAGTCCTCTTTCCTTCATGTATTTTTTTACTTGTTGCAACAGTTGCCCCTGTTGCAGAAGAACTGTGCTTTTAGATATGATGTCATCTTGATGTTCCATGCTGAGTCTATGAAACAGCAGCCCCACTAATTGTAATTTCTCTTTTCCCCTACTGACTCCTCCTGATGATAAAAAAAAAAATGTTTCTTGGAGGTAGGCCAGTAGTGAAGCTGACAGTCCAAGAAACCTCTTAGTAATATTCCTTCAATGAATTTCCAGGCAGGATGACTGCAGTGCAGTAGAGCAGATTTTTTAGACAAGGTCAGACTGGTATTCAGCAGAATACAAATAGAAATTGCAACTCAGCACAGACATATCTCACTGTCACTTACACTGCTTGCTGACAAATTAATAACTCTTTCAGGATTTAAATGCAGATATTTTTCAAGGCTGTTCACTATTTTGGTGGCAACTGTAACATTCTTGGATATATCTACTGCATACATTCCTTTTTCCTTATGAGGTGAATCACTGAGCTGAGAACAATTATTGACTAACTGCTCATATCCCACTGAGTATTACAGCGGGTTGGTATTAGTTTGCAGTACTATCTGCAAGCTGTCCATATGTCAGTGGTTTGAAAGGTATCCCATGAGCCTCTGCATGGTGTGGGCAAATGCATTTTCTTTCCACCTGTCTTACAAAGATGAGGTTACCACACCAGTGTCTGTGGCAGAAGAGTGATATTAAAGTGTTCGTGCCATCAGTTACTGCTACTGTCATTTTTGGAAGTCACACTGCTGTTTCTTTCTGCTCTTCCTGCTTCTATTCTGTATATCACAGTATCACAATACTCCACACAGTGGATCATATATGTTTTTCAGGAGGTGGCATGTGGATCCCTGGCATGTATCAGGTGCTGACTTAGAAATATTCTTACAATGTACTGGATTAAGTGTGAAGAAAGTTTTCTTCACGCAGATCTGCATGAGGACTTCCAGGTGGAAAAGAGGAAGGTCTTCAGTATTTCTTGTCCCTCACTTTATTTGTGGCAACGATCTGTCTCCAGAGACTAAGGAGAGGGTCTGATTTTGAGAACAAAGCACCAAAATGCAGAGGGGCCTGTTAAAGTTCTGTCAAGAGCAGACACATGCTCTGCAGCATCCACACGACTCTCCAACTATGTATTGCAAGAGAGAGGGTTTTGCAGTAAAAACTTGTAGTAGGGGGCCAGAGACTTGTCCGGGACAAAGCCTGGAAAGGAGAACCTGCACTCAGGTGGTTGCAGACATAGTTCTTTCTCTGGTGTTGTGGGATGGTAGCTATTCAAGATGAAGGAGGAACCTAAGAAATAAGCAAAAGCCTGAACATGTTTAAAAAAAACCTTGCTGTGGTGTTTGGCCCAGTGCTAGTTTTCATTTTCTTAAATGTGACAGTTCTTTCAAGGCTTGCAGAGTAAGGTGTGGGTAATTACTTCCTAGTGTTGACTGCTACATAATTTGCCCAGCTGAAAAACAGGGGCCTGTGTCTTAGCACAGTCTGACCTGTACAACAGCTTACTGCAGAGCTCAGGGAGAGGGCCAGCCACACCTGCTGCTCTAGAGAAGAAGAAGGAGGGAAGAGAATGTTAAGAAGGCAAAGGACGTGAAAATAAGAGAAGAGGGCAAAAGAAAGAAGAAGGAACTGAAAAGGAGAAAGATCTGAAAAGGTGAAAATAACAACTAGCCAGAGATCTCTTAGTTTCCTTTTCACTGAGGTAACCATGGGAAGCAGACAACCTTCTGCCTGTTACGGTGGGACAAGCAGACTCAGGCAGGATCAGAAGGCAATGGATTGTTCCAATATGCTCTCTCCTCTTACCCTGGAGTGAAATTTCTTATTTTCCATATGAGAGCTTTATTTACAATGGATTTTTTTTTTTTTAAATTTCAGCTATATGTCAAGGAGTGACATAGAATGTGTCAAGTGAGGCCATTCTGAAATTAAGCAGGTCCAATAACAAAGTGTAATGATAAATATATACCTGTTATTTTCTGTTCTTAAAGAGATGAGACACAGACTATACCTGTATCATATGTTACATATGTTGTGAACATGCACAAAATCATATTCCTGCTTGAAAATTGTCTGAACTGATATTCATACTTCTGCAGTAGTAATATTTTAACTGGAATAGTGATGTTTTAATTTACTGTTGCATCATATTCCCAAAGAAAATAAGAACATATTTCAGTAAAAAATAATGTATAATAAATCAAAGATTATAGGATAGACACAACCTGCCTAGATCATCTTCAAGTCTAAGTCATACTGCTGTATATTGAGAATGTTGATTCATTTGTCTTTACGGCTATAGAAGTAATATTGAAAGAGTGAGAAGTCTGCACAAGCATGAGATCTCTATACAAGCATTTCTTAGAAGAAATCATAGAATCATAGAATATTTTGCTTTGGAAGGTACCCACAAAGGTCATCTAGTCCAACCCCTTCTGCAACGAGCAGGTACATCTTCAACCAGGTCAGGTTGCTCAGAGCCCCTTCCAACCTGACCTCAAATGTTGCCAGGGATGAGGCATCCATCACCTCTCTGAGCAACTCATCACAGTGCCTCACCACTCTCATCGTAAAAAATTTCTTCCTATATCTAGTGTAAAATTACACCAGTGTTTGTGTTAAAATTTGGCATCTTCAAAAAATTTTAAGAAACCTGATCTTTATCAGTTGAGAGAAAATAACAAAGACATTAGCTGTTTTGGCTAGGTTTCTACCACTCTTACAAGTCCTTTAGATTGATAAAGAGATAACCTGATTTATTCTATTGAAGTAGCCCAGTGTAAAATAATATCTTTTTTAGGGAGTTTTTTCCTCACTCTGTCATGAAGAATAAAGGGACAGGTGTGAATAAAAAATAAAGTAAATAAAAAGTTGTGAATAAGTAACAAAACCTTGATTGCTACTCACTGTTGTAGTCATTGTAGAAAGCTGCTATATTAAGACACAGGAAGTTTGACAATGCTGATTAACTCTGTGAGTGCGTCTAAACACTGTACAACGTTTATGACTACAAAATCACATTAGCAGTTCACTTTCCATAAATTTAACTTTACTTTCCAACTAACTAATTATGCATATTAGTTTGGCATCTTCATAAGAAGAGAAATGGAATATATTATACTTCAGAAATTTTACTCTGGAGTGATTTTGTGCCAAAACTAAAATGCATAACCATTACTCCTCTTGGAGTAAATTTAATGTGCTGTAACAAGAGAAAAATTCAAATAGGTCAGTATTTATGGTGATTTTTTTAGAGATTTTGTGAATTTTCTGCCCTAGAATAGACATTGAAATTATAGACTCAGTGGGACAGAATTGGAATAGATGTATGCTTTTTGCTCTGAATAGCGAATCAGATTCTGTGCAAACTTAAAATTCAAATGCATCGTGCCTGTTTTGGGGATGGGATACTTAAATATGACTGAATGGAGAGAAAGTAGTAGTGTAGAAAAGAATAGGATAGACTTCCATTTCTGAATTGTTTTTTCACTTCACAGTGATTAGCTAATATGATGGCAATAAGAAACATGTATTATTTCTAGAATTTCTTCACAGTTACTGTGAAGAAAAGCATATATTGTCACCTTTAAGGTAGCTCTCCATCGGATAAATGAAACCCTTTCCTCACAACGCAATGGATCAAAGAGTATTCCTAAAAGAATATGTTACACGTTGCTTTTGTTCATCTTTTCCTCTCTTCTTCAGATGAGATGCAGTGTTCTCAACCTGGGTAGTTAGTCTAAATTGTTCTTACTGTACACTTAAATTTTGTATAGCAATTCACCTTAAACTTAATGGTTTCTTTTCTTGAATATCTGAAGACTGATATTTGAAAGGGGTAATCTACTTTCAGTTACCTATATTAGAAGAAGATTTTGCTCTGTGATTCTATACATCTAACATTTGTTGACTATTTATTTTCTAGGGTTTTTTTTAAGATTATCTAGACACCCTTACCTTCACCACTCAGCACTTCAGAAAGAATAAAAGTCTGGAAAAGATTAGATTTGATTCTTACTTCCTCTTCTTGTTTGCTAGCCATCATGCTTAACATAGAGTTTTTATTACAGATTTTTAGTGTCTAATAGAAATTTAGGCTTTAAACACATTTAAATGTCATTTGACTTCGTGTTTCATTTAATCATTTAATTTTGGGGAGAAAAATAGCAAAACAACTTTGTACCTCAGTTTGCACTATGACAATAGAATCTTACCATATTTTGTAGAGTATTCAATGGGATCTACATGATATGTTAGAACCATACAGAAAACATCTTTGAAACAAAAGTTGATTCTGTTATGTGGTACACCTTTTTGCACCTTTTCACTTATCAACTGATTTTGACGACCTGCTCAATGATTGTGTTAAAGATTCTTATTTTTACAGGCATTAATATTTATTTTAGTCTTGAAACATTATTATACAAAGTGGTATATTTGCAGAGCTCTTAATTGTAAACTATAATTTAACAAAAAACTATAGAAAAAAAATCAAATAGAAAGAAATCGCAAAAATTTACCACATAAGAATCTTTGCACTGTTTTTGGATGAGTTCACATCTGTTTTTCACTGTGCAGTGACTTGTTTATTTCATATGCTGGTTTGGTGGCCTGAGCTAAACTGATAACAACTGTTTGCTTCACCTGCTTCTATCAATTATTTCAAATATTCAAAATGGTACCAATCAATGTAGAACTTTGTACCCTGATTTCTACCTTGAAGAAAACCATAATTTTCCTCCCTGTCTCTCTCATCTTGGAGAGAGTCCTAAGGTATTGATATCTAGTCCTGAGGCTTTATTCTGCAGTAGAATGACTGGGAGAAAAAGCAAATCCATTTGGCAGGTGGGATATGTTAACTCAGAGAGGAAATGAAGCAACCTGGTGACCGATCTTATCTATATTCCTCTGAAGAGACTTTTCTCTAAAGTTTGATTTTCTGGGTTTCCTTCACCACATTCCAGACAACAAAAGTTAATTTATAGTAATTAACATTTTTATTTTCATTTGAAGCTGAAGTTGATGTGTTTTATAGACTCATAAAGTAAGCAAAGTCAGGACACTTACTGGAACTAATGGCAGTTATAAATTTACACTATTTAGGACTAGTGTAATAGTGGACTACTTTATGTCACTGTTTATAGTTAGGACACCATGGTAGACTTAACTATTTATAAACATACGTAGAGAGACAGAAGGTGGATACACACTAGGCTATGTGATAGTCATTAAAGGTTATGTGTTTTTACACATTATACTTGCAAGTTCAGTAGTCCTCTTTACATTTGACTTGATTGCTGTATTTCTTGTTGCACAATATAAAGTCCGGGAAGCAAATGTAGCATGGGAAGAAAACTTAGGCTGGGGTTTTTTGAATGTGGACAACATAAAAAATTTACATAGATATTTTCTTTTAAAAGGTTAGATTAAATGAAAGTGGTAGAAAAAAAAATTTCCTTATCAGAATTTGCCAAAACACTGAGACTAAGAAATTGCAATTAATTTCAACCCCAATTGATTTCAACCCCAAATTTGCACACTGAAATCCCAGAAAAATGATTACTACTGTTGACCTGCATTCAATTATAGCCAAAATTTTTTTTAATGACATACATTAATTTATATTTTTCCTCTGCACAGAGTTTTCATATCAATATCTTTTATGATATTTTTTGAAGCTATCTGAGAGTGAGAAATAGAATCTCATCACTCCAGCACTAGAGTACTTAAATGTATATTTTTCTGAAGTATGATTATACAGTCCAGTTGATTTTCTAGAAAACCTGAGGAGACTTGTTGCTTAAATTTCTCTGCGCATATGTGGTTATGAACATATTTGTGCATATAAAATAATATGTTAATATATATAATAATAACTGTTTGTGTTTTACATAAAAGAGTGATAATAAACAGAAGTACTTGAATGTCAGACTCAAATAACAATGAATTTGGACTCCTATAAGAGTGTACTGAAGATCACTTTCTAGGCAAGCATTTTTAGTTTTGAATTTCAATGACACCTTTTCTCTGCTTTGTTTTTTCTTCTAATGAAATAAGTATGATGCCTTCAAGGGAGAGGGCTTCCAAGTGAGAGATGATAAAAGATGCTCAGCTGCTCTGCAATGTGAATATAATTAAACATTAGATTAGTGTTTAAAAATATTTCTGTGTATTTGATTCTAATCTGCTTCAGGAAAAATGTATCATGTTCTTGAATGCTTTTTGCTACTGCATTGAAGCAATCCCTCTTCAATTATGTGTAAATATTTGAGTACATATTTATGTTGAATTTAAAATTGGAGAATAAATAATAGTTGATGCTTCTCCTCTAAAATATTACAGGCCTAGATGCTTTTCTTAACATCATAAATATTTTAAACATATTTATTTTTATATATTAGGTGAAAAACAAATAGGATTTATGTAACATTTATTTTTATATTTTTGTAATTTAAATTTTAAAATTTACTTAGGGAAGAGAGCAGAAATTGGAATAACATAAATTTACCTTAGGTGTTTGAAGTGGAATACACTCTATGCAGATTTAAAATAGGAGTATCTGTGAAGGTATGTGTATGTGTGTTGGGTTAACAAAAGTTTATGAATGAAAAGGAGCAAGCTTTATTCCAAGACCAAAATGTCTTGAAAATCCAATCTACCATTATGAAATGTGATGCACTACTTAGAAGTTAAACATTTACAATACAGTGCTATTAATTAAAAAACTGACTCCATGACTCTATGACACGTATTCTGAGATGACAGGTAACTACTTATTTCAGAATAAAGCAAATGAGGATTGCTTCTGACAATATTTTGTTGCAAACTTGCTCTATTTCACATTTAAATAAATCCCTGGGAATGCTGGGGCTTGAGCTGCAAGTTAGTCCTTGGAGAGCTGTTTTCCAAGGTCTTTGAGAAATAAGTAACAGCTCATATGTCATTGTGTTGGGTGCAGATGTCAAGACTATGGTAGTGCTGGAAGCCTGCAAGAGTAGTGTATTGTTTCCCCTTGTTGAACTTCAAGAGGTTCTTTTCTCTAACCTGTTGAGGTGCCCTGAATGGCTGCAAAACCATTTGATATGGCAACTTCTCCCAGTTTTGTGTCATCTGCAAATGTGCTGTGGATGCACTCTGTCCCATCATCCAGGTCACAAATGAGGAAGTTAAACAATATTTGACCCATTAGTGACTCCTGGAGCACAGAACTAGTGACTGGCCTCCAACTGGACTTTGTGCCACTGATCACCACCCTCTGGGCCTGGCAATTCAGCCAGTTTCCAACCCACCTCACCATTCACTTACCTAATTTGTACTTCACCATTTTTTCAGTAAGCACATTATGGGAGAAAATGTTTCATGTCATGCTGTAGTCAGGATAAACAATGGTCGCTGCTCTTCCCTCATTTCCCAGACCGCCATTTGTTACGCTGTAGAAGGCTATGAGATTGATCAAACATCCTCTTCAGTTTTATAATTAATCAGTTGTGTCTACTGGGGAAACTTCTTTCAGTTTCTTTCTCCACATATTTTTTAAATTTTTTTTTGGTGGAAGTAGAAAGTGTCCTGTAAATATTAGTATCGTTTCCTTGAGTCTTTTGGCCAAAACTTTAGGTTCATAAAAAAAAAAAAAAAAAGAACATATAAGGATTAACATAATTATACTTTCCTAAAGCTAGTGGAAATCAATTAAGTGATGTAAACACAACTACACAGAGTCTTAAATACCATTTAATAGAAATATGAATTAACAGATTTAATGGAATTAAATGAAGTAATGGCAGCTTTAGTAGTCTCCTGATAAAAGAAGGGAAGGAGACAGAGATGCTCTGAAACCAAGATTTGTAGCTTTTTTGGTGCAATGTGGAGAGTGCAGGACAGTCAGTTTATTCACTCTGCTTTTCAACTTATGGCTTCTTTAAAGTAAAGTAAGATCACTAAAATTGGAAATGTGTGAATAACAAAATAAGGGATAATATTGGTCTCTTCAGTCTGTTACCTAAGTTTTTACTTTACCCTAACAAAGAAGTTGTTCAGAAAGATATGAAAAAATATTATGCTAATCAACTTAATGATTTATTCCATGGATTTACTTAGTAAATAGGAAAAAAATAAAGGACCTTTTGGCAAAGAAATGTTGCATGCATATAGAAATGTTTCATCACAGCTGAAATACTTGTTATAATTGTTAGCCTTTCTGTCTTAAAACTATTTGCTTCTATCAGAACAAAATGGACAGGAAGTGAATACATGTCAATCTTCCTTCTTTGTAGTGTGTGGAAAATAGCAAGCACAAATAGAGAGTGAAGATTCACTCATTTAATGTCATCATTGTGCTGGACTTGCTGGTTGTTATGTGTCTGACAGAACTATAGAAATGTGAGCAATTAATTGCTTCAATTTCTGTGATGAACTACAAGGCTTTTCATTTTGAACGGCTTTATAATAAGGTATCCAAGGTAAAACTACTTTGAGTATTATTTCCTTCAAAATAGTGAAGGGTAATTTGAAATAATTAAGTCTTAAAGAATGTACAGAACTATATTGGCCGATTAGCAATGACTGGAGACTGGATCAGAAACGTAGAATGACAATAAACCAAAATATCTGGTCTAGCAGCGATGACTGAGAAATCAATAAGCTACTTATATGCCATTTTGCAACTAATCTTAAGGTGTAACAGACTTTTGCTCAGTATGAACTTGAACTACCAAAATTATTTTCCCAAAAATTTTAGTTATCTTTTTATGCACTGTATGTACAACTTAATAAATACATTTGAAAACAATTTCTTCAGACTTAAATTTGTCCATTTCATTTGTCATCTTCCCAACAGCTGACTGGTTTTGTGTTCTTTGAGGTTACCTCAAATGGGTTTAGCCACTGTTATCAGCACAATAACTCAGCTGATCATAAATATATTTTGAAGTTCTTTAAAGGAGCTGCTTCCACCCAGTTTTGCTTCCATTTCTTTTTAAAATACAGATCATAGAAAAAATATGGCATATATGAAATTAAGAAATTGTAGTAAAATATGGTGATCTATGCACAATTAAATTTTAGGATTTTCTTTCAGCGTTCAGAAAATTATGTGAATATTATAAATTCAAAGAGTCCCTCAGGTGACTCTAAAAATCTCAAACTGACATATGAATATAGAACTTCCCAGCTTTGGCCTTAAAATGATCACTGAATTAACTACAATGATGAAAGCAGGTTGTGTTGAGACTGAAAGTATCAGAATTGAAAGATGTGATTAGTAAAATTCAACTATGGTCATTTTGGGAATAATTTACTGCCATGGTAGGAAAAGAGGGTCTATTAATAAACTAGGATTTCATACAGAAGAAAGTCAATTTTATGAGCTATTGGAATAATACAAGGGATGTAACATATAAAGTAAAGTAAAAAAGTATAAAAAGTAAAATTTGAGCTCTTATGGCGCCCATTACCAAATGTGAAAGCTCATCAATTTTTAATAAGATAAATTAATTGAACTATAGGTGTAATATTAAATCCTAGGGTGGTGTTTGATTACTTTGTGAAGGAGATTCTTTGATCTGCTCACGTGGAATCACAGGAGACTGGAACAGAAGTGCTTGGAGTGTTATTTAGCTGTTTTTTAAAAAATGGGGGATCATTTGATGATTTTGATGAAAGTCTTTCTGTGGTGTCCTAACACTTCAAATTGGTCACCTTAGGACAACTGGGCTTTTTTTGATCTGGATAAAATGCTTGTGTGTTGTTTTTTTTTCTTTTAAATTTATTTATTTTTTATTTAGATGGCTTTGGAGTCACAAAGTAATCTCTGTGGGGAACTGAGAGATCAATTGACCCTGTGAAAGTGAAAACCACATAAAGGAAAGTTTCTCATTCTTTCGTGAAGCTAACAACACAAAAATTGTAATACTAAAAAAACGAGGATGCTAAAGACATGTCAGTTACCTCAATACTCTTGGCATCTACTATGTTTAAAAAGCTGTAGCATTTGGAGACAATGTTGTCTTATAACCAGGAACTTCATTCAGTGTGCCATATACTTTACAGTTGTTAGTATATTTATATATAATTTTATGCAAAATCCTGAAGAACTAACACCTAATCTGACTGTCCCTATTCTTCTTAGCTATAGAAGGTATTTGCTTTATATATATTTTTAATTGCTTTTTATGATAGTTTAAAATTTTTAAATCCTTTCTTACATATCTATCATTTCTATATAATGCACAGAGCTGGATGTAGTGCTCCAGTAAGCAGTATGGAAGATTATGCAAGAATTGAAACCATTCACATTCTTTATCTGTAGTTTTTTCTCATTGAAGGAAAAGTATAGTACTCTGTGTAAGTTTTAGACATGTTTGTTTATGGGAAGACCATCTTTAAAGTGTCCTTAATGAAAATGCTAACATGTTTACAAATTAGACATTTAGACATTTCTGTATTAAAAAAAAACCCAACTTTTCAAAAGGTCCTGTTCTATGTGTCTTAAGAATTTTATTTCTTTTTAATTACTGGGAAAAAATTACTTGTTAAAATGAAGAAAAGTGGAAATGAGAATAAGGAATCTACATATTGTGGTGGATTGACCTTGGCTGGACACTAGGTGTCCACCCAGCCACCTTCCCAGCTGGACTAGGGAGAGAGTAAGATGGAAAAAAACTTGAGTTGGGACAAGGCAATTTATTAAAGCAGAAGCTAGGTGACAGCTTGCACATGCAAAACTGACGCGAAAGATAACAGAGTTTGTTCTCTACTTCCCATCAGCAGCGATGGTTGGCCACCTCCAAGGAGCAGGGCTTCAGCACATGTGACGGTTTCTCAGCAGGCAGCCATCGGAGACAATGAATGCCTCCCTTCCTGCTCCTTGCCTTAGCTTTTATATCTGAGCTGATGTCATATGGTATGGAATATCCCTTTGGTCAGTTTGGGTCAGCTGACCTACTTGGGTACCTTCCCAGGATCTTACCCTCGACTGAGGAAGGAATGTTACAGTGCTGATGGTGTGCTCAGCAGTAGCCAAAACACTGGTGTGTTATCAACACCCTTCTAGCTGCCAATGCAAAGCACAGCACTGTGAGGGCTACTGTGGGGAAATGAACTCCAGCTCAATCAGACCCAACACACATGTGCAATAAAAAGAGTTCTAAATGAGTAATAAAAATGTCTTGTCCTGGTCTATCTGATGACTACAGTCTCTAAATAGGAGTAGACATGTAGTATTTTGTTATCTTAAGCAGTAACATGTTTTCATGCTGGCCTAATGTCAGAACAGAGGATTACATCATCCAGATTCTTATGTTGTTCACAGTTGTTATGAAAGTTTAGAAAATTCTTAACCCATGTTTGCAAAGTAATTTTTCTGAATGAATGCACAAGGCCTTTGTATGGTGATTAAGTATGAAAAGGGTTAGTGTGGCTAGAGCACATCTTTCTGAGATGGAAATCATATGCCTGTGCAGGTACACCTTGCAGTTGTTCTGAAGAACTGTGGAATTGCAATAGTTCTGAACTATCAGTTAAGTGAATTTCTGCTGAGAAGTGTGCTTGAGACAATATTTATTGAGACAATATTTAAGGTCCCTTCCAATCCAAGCCATTCTATGATTCATTCTATGATTATTGTAGGAAATTGTTCAAATGTAATTGAAAGGCTGGTGATACAAAGGTGTACTTATTTGTCATGGTCATGTGTAAATTTTGGGAACAATGTGGTGGAAGGAATGGTAATTACCATGATGGCATCTAGGAAATAATGCTTATATCTCTTCCAGAAAACTCATAGTAAGTCCTTTTTTCCAAAGTCTCTTACGATGGCATATACCTATTCTGTCAGTAAGTATAGAGAAAACCCTTAAAATTATTTATATATCTTTTCTTGTTAATTTTTTTTCCCCTTTCTTTTCTGGAGAGAGTTCTGAGAGAGGAGAGAAGAGATTGAGATGTGTAGGGGGATTTTGTCTCCTCCTGTCATCTAGGGAAAAAAATGCTCGAGAACATATGTTCAATTTGAGAATCTGGTTCAGATTAGCTATTCATTTCCTTCTGCATTTGAAAAATCGAAAGTGCTTATTTCAAGTGTCCTGTGAGGTGGCTTACCTCACAGTCCAAGTTCCAGGAAGCCATGGAGGTATATTGAGGGAGTGGGATGCTTTGGTGGTCCCATAACTTGGGGTGCTTTGTTTGACCAGCGATATGTGTGTGGGTAGTTGCCCCTCCACACAGTTTGCCACAGTGGGAACCCTTGTCTGGATGTTGCCGTGGGACTTAGGTGCTGAAAAAAATCCCCTGGAGCAGTTAATTAGGGGTGAGATAAGAAAGGGTTTATTATGCCAAGGCTAAGATGTTACAAGACACGCGCAGGCCGTGCCTGAGATGTTACATTTTATGATACCATCCATCCAATCCCAGATGTGTCCACCCTGTGGCCTTTACTCTGGACCGCCCCAGGGTCCACCCCCTGAAAATGGGTCTGGGGGCTTTTACTTCATCTTCTTCACCATCTTCAGAGCACAAAGAGTACATAGTTACCTAATTCTTGACNTCTGGACTGCCCCGGGGTCCACCCCCTGAAAATGGGTCTGGGGGCTTTTACTTCATCTTCTTCACCATCTTCAGAGCACAAAGGGTACATAGTTACCTAATTCTTGACCATATTCTGTGGTTTAGGCCCTGATATGCTGTTCTGCCAAACAATCTGGGCCTTGCCTTGACAAAAGACTAAACATTTCTGCTGTATTTTGGGGGTAGGAGTGATATAGGGAGCATAGAATGGGGTAAGAGGGTTAAGGAATGTGTAAATTAAGGGTGCTAGAGGGAAAGGGACATGGGAGGGAGTGAGGGATGCTGCTTTTAGAGTCTACTTCCACTACTTATAAAACTTACAAGTATTAGAAAAATAAAAAACCATTAGGGGCTTAAGGCATCAGGATGCATTTCTTAGGATGGACTAGCCAGACCTTGCCAGGCCTTGAGCCAGGGCATTCTACTTCTCCATTCTGTACTTATCTCATGGCAAAGTCCTTCTGTAGTCTTGACAGTCTTTGAGACAGGCAATTGTGAAGTCCTTACAAACTCTGGACCTTTTATTTTCTCAAACATTTTCATCACATCTTACTTGAGTTCTTTTTGTCATTCTTCTCATTCTTCATCCCTCTATCCCTCTGCTCCTTTTACAACTTTTTTTTTCTTCCATTTTTTTTTTTTCTTTTTCTACTAGTTTGTTCGCAGGAACATCTTGTAACATCACTGTGACTGGAATGCCAAAGACTTTCTCGGTGAAACTATATGTCTAAATACTTAGAGATGGTGATTAGAAAAATTAATGATCTTCTGGATTTCTTTAACCTCCCTGAAACATTTTGACATGTAAACCTTCCTCTTACTTGATTACAAAACTGAAAATTAAAGGTTATGCAGTGGTTCATTTTCACACATTTTAGAATATAAAGTGGACAAGTTCTTCTGAAATGCAATGGTTTCCTGCTTCCCTAAACTCCCAGAATCCATTTTATAAAGCTTTCTTTTTGTGCTGGGAATTGCTCTGGTCAAAAGCAATTCACATGGTTTCTTTCCTCTTCTAACCAAGAAAAAAACTCTGTAATTCTCAAAATTATTCAAACAAAAATCGTCAAAATCAAGCTTCTGCCATAAGGCCTTTATTGTCTAAGTGTTACAAATTCTCCTTCTGTCACTCAGCATATTGCTGCTCTGCTGCTGTTTCTGTTTTTATGTGTATTTTGACCTACATGACCTTGCCATGTAGTCACTTACACTGTTTTAACTCTGCTAAAGTTTTGATGCAAGATTGTTCTTTTCCACATCTGCTCACAGCGTGGTGAATCTGTTGTTATTCTGTAATGAGAAAAATACATATTTTATTCCAATGTTTTTGCTTCCCCTTAGAGAAAGAATTTTATATTAATTTAGTTCTTCTGCACTACAATCTTTTGTTCTATCCTTTTTCACTCGGTTTCATGTCTCTGTTCTGAAAGCTGTCACCCTTATTTCAAAGTGGTCACCCTAAATTTTGCTAAGTTCTACCACCTAGCAAAATGTTAGCTCCTCTTTGAGCTGCCAGAGAGTTATACCAGTGGTGTGTAGACAAGTATGTGCATAATCAGAATAATAGTTAACCTGTTTGGAAATTACCTCAACAACTGCAGTTATGAAGGAGATTGCCTTGTTCTAGGATGCAATCCTGGCCATACACAGTCTCACCTATTGAGCAGTGCAAAAAATGAAGATGCTCCAGGGTCTGCACTGTGAAATCAGAGTAAAATCTCTGGAACAGTCTGTGGAGCAGCATAAGCTAGCAAGTATTTTGTGCAAAGTCAGGAAGCTTAGTAAAGCTGTACTTGAACACCTGTTTTCTATTGTTGCTCATTAATTTCACTGCTACAGGAGAAATGGTAGCCTTACTGGGTAGCCACCTGGTTTAAGGCAAAAATAGCTTTTCATGCAGAAGAATATGAATGCAATCATATCGGAATCACAGCTAGGATGTTTGTCTGAAAAAGATTTTCTTCCATACAGCTATATGTGTGAAACTGAGTTTTAAAAGAAAGTTTTAGGATGAAAAGATTGAATTGAGCTTATAATTAATGCCAGCAGTATATGATTTCTGATTCTAAGCTGAGTGATGGAGTTAGCATGAGTAAGTGCCTGTGTTAGCAAATGCTCTTCTTTCTTGTAATTGAGCCATGAGTCATTAAAATTATGGTGT